>NW_014007290.1:0-2303 GCF_000611645.1 Monoraphidium neglectum | reverse complement strand
GTCGGCGGCGGCGGCGGCGGCGGCGGCGGCGGCGGCGGCGGTGGGGGGCCGCCGCGCATCAGCAACAGGGTTGACGTGTGGAGCGCGGGCGTTATCTTTTATCAGATGCTCTATGGGAAGCGGCCGTTTGGGGAGGGGCTGACTCAGGAGCAGGTCTTCAGGGACAGGGTCGTGCTCAACGCGCGGCAGGTGCGGACCGCACAGCTGGCCGGGGGGCTAGAGGGGCGGAAGGGCGGTGCCGGCTGCGCGGGGCACCGCCAGTGCCCGCCGCCCTGCAAGCGCAGCTGATGTGCAGCGATCGCGGTCTCGTCTGACACGACAGCAAACTCATCCAAGCCGCCCTGCATACTGGCAATCCGAGTGCTGCCCCTGCAGCCGACGGTTGATCCCTCGTGCGTCCCCCCTCCACCACCCACCACCCACCGCCCACCCCCAGGTCGACTTCCCGGCCAAGCCGGCCGTGTCACCCGAGGCGCGCGCCTTCATCAGCCGCTGCCTGGCCTACCGCCAGCAGGACAGGTGGGACGTGCTCACCGCGGCGGCCGACCCCTACCTGCAGCTCAAGCGCTGACGAGGCGCGCCGACGACGCGCCGACGGCGCCGCCAGCTGAGCTCGGCGTCGCTGCTGCCGCCGCCGACGGAGCGGCCGCGGTCGGGCGTGCTCCGTGCTCGGGGTGGCCGCGGTCCTCGGGGCACAGAGGGGGGCGTTGCACAAGCGGCTTCACAGCTGCCAGCAGCTTCCAGGAAGCCGCCACGCCGCTGTCCTGCTCGGCGGCCCTCCCCCTCCCAACATGCCGCAGCTCTTGTGTTCAGCCCTTGCCAAAACAGGCTCGTGTCCCGTTGGGTGCAGAGCTTACCTAGTGTGCGGTGGCCGTGAACGAGCCGACAGATTTTGCAGCCGCTCCCTGGCTTGCAGTGGCAGCCAAGTCCGCAGTCGCCTGCAGCGGCGGCTGCACGCGCCCACCCGCGCAGCCCCGCTGCGAGGGGCTCGTGCACATGGCCTCTACCGGCTTTGGTGGGCAGGCGGCTGCAGCGCGCAGCCCACTAGCGCCCTGCGCCGCGGCCGCCTGAGCCTTGTGCACTGTCTGCCTTGTCAGAGGTTTGATATCCCGCCGGGCTCAATCCCGCACTCAACGACAAACGTGCTGCGGCGCACGCAGCTTTTTGCAGACTGCCCTTCGCGCGCGTAGCGGCGAGGGCGGCGTTCAGCAATTCCACGTTGCAGCCCTTTTCATATTGCTCGTTTACTCTCTTGAGCTATCAAGACCCGCCATCAGAAGGGCGGACGCTGTCATTGGGCTTTGGGACCATAGACCGGAGGAGCGTCGGCCGAGACTGCCCCCCTGCCGCAATCGCATCGACCGCAACCATACGCTATGCCGTTAGGTACAAGCTGTTACAAATACACATCCGATACAGGTTCGCACTGCGTCTATGATGCTACACGGTGTGAAGCAATGCGATTGGTGGAGTTCATGCTGCTACTCTCAGTACCCCCTCAGGGAGCGGGGACGTCACACCGCTCAAATCCGCCGCCCGGCCCCCACCAGCGCGAGCGCCGCGGCCTTTGCCGCCGCGCCCACCACCCCCTCCAGCCCGACGTCCGCCAGCCCCTGGGCCCGCTGCAGCGCCAGCACGTCGGGCGGCGCGGGGGCGCCCTCTGGGGCCCGCTCTAGGTCCCGCAGGGCCAGCAGCAGCTGCCGCACCTTGGTTCAGAACCGGTTGGGAGGGCAGGGGGCGGGGGCGATTGGGGGGTTCTGGTGTCAGTAGTCGAGGTGGGGCAGCGGGGAGCTGCTGGAAAAATTGCCAGGATGGGGTGCAGGCGGCGGGGCTCGGAGCGCAGGGGGGAGGGAGGGCAAGAGGGGCCGCAAGGGAGGGTGCAGGTGGGGGGGCATCCCTGTAGGGCCCTTGGCCACGACCCTTGGCCTGGTGTCTGGATGGCATCGGTCACAGGCCAGCAGGTTCAGGCGGCTTCGTCAGCACGGGGAAGCGCCCGCGGCGCCACGGGACCGCCAGAGGCCGTCGCACCGCACAAGCGCGCCCTCCGGCTCGATACGCGGCTGTGCATGCGAGTGCGCAGCGCGCTCCACGGACGCAGGCGCGGGTGCCGCACCTCTGGCGCGCCCTCGCTGAGCCCCTGCCGCCGCAGCTCTGCCAGCTGGCCGTTGAACACCTCAGTCAGCGCGTCCTGCAGGCCGCCCGCCACCGCGTCCCGCAGCCGCCGCGGCGCCGCGGCCGCGAGCGCGCCGGCGCCGGCACCGGCGGCGCGGGCGGCGGCGAGGAGCAGCGACGGGCGGGCGCGG
>NW_014007291.1:0-2304 GCF_000611645.1 Monoraphidium neglectum | reverse complement strand
AGTTCACCGAGCACCCCACCGTGCTAGTCAACCCCTCAGTCGTCAGCAACATCCTGGACCAGGTGGGGCCAACCCGCAGCCCCAACACCATCATGCCGAGCACCGAAAGCGCCGAGATACATCCGTCCTCCAGCCGCCTCCAATGCGCCATGCTGCTCAGCCCCCTCCCACCCCCTTGTCCTGCTCGGACCCGTGTCTGCTGCCGGTCCAGCAAGCGCGTGCGCACACCATTCTGAGCCAACATCCTGCACTCTTGGAGTGCTCGCTGTTATCATGGGTTTCGGGTTTTAGGGTTTCCCACGGTCGTCTCGCGCACCCAACGCAACGTTGACGTGAGTAATCCACGTCGCTCACCCGCGTCGCGTCGCCGCCCGTCACCTCGCCCCCCAGGATTACACCAACACGATGATGGGCAGCAGGTCGTACACCCTCTACATACTGAACCCGAAGGTGACGTCATCCTACATGTACGCCTACGACAACGAGTGAGCGGGGTGACGCCATCATGCCCCATGGCTGGGACGCGGTGGGGCGCGGATACGCCAGCGTCGGGTCCCTGTAATAGCACCAGCCCTTCCTTTGGGGCTTTACTTTGGCTTCTGGCAGGCTCTGCCCCCCCCCTCTCCCTCCCCCCTGCCCCCCCTCTCTCACACACACTGACACACAGTCATAATACCTATGAGCACACACACACACAACCACACCTGCACACAAACACTCACAATCACAACCCCATGCACACTATTGCCTTGCCGCCAGGCACCGCTCCTGCCCCGGGGGCGTGTACGTGTCCCAGGTCCACCGCTATGCGTTCTACGACCTCTCAGCCAACATCACGTTCTACGGCCCGGGGCCGGGCGGCAAGGGGCAGGTGGGGGCGCATGGGGGTGCGGGGGTGAGGGGTGAGCGGTGGGTGGTTGGGAGTTCATCATGCTGGTGGCGTTTACGTGTGGGGGGGATGCATGGATAGAAGTCGGTTTGTAGAGGGGTGGAGGGGGCAAAGGATGCTGTTTAATATGCCAGATAATGCTGGGCGGCATGTGTGTCGTTCTGGGAGCGTGGGTGATTTTGCGTGGGTGCTGAAATTGAGCTGCTGCTTGCACACCTGATTTGCCGGTCCTTTGCTGCCGCGGCAGATGCCCCCGTCCCTCATAAACGACCCCAAAACCATTCGTCACTTCCTCGCTCCCCCAGCCCCCCTTGCACCCGCTCCAACACACACCCGAATTTTCAACACGACCAAACCCACCGATGCAACTACCTGACAACCCCCCGGCCCCCGCCCTGACAGGTGCTGTCCCACAGCGCCCCCTCGCTGCGCCACTACCGCCCCGAGGTGGCCGCCAGGGCGGTGGTGCCGGACCTGGCGGCGCTGGCCTGGGGCGCCGCGCGTCACCTGGCGTGGCCGCCGCTGCACGGCGCTGACGTGGCGTACGCGGCCAGGGTGGAGGTGCACATCATATACATGCACCAGGTGGGGGGTGGGGCGGGGTTGGCAAAAGCGTCCTGCTCTTTAAACCCTGAGCCCTCTCTTTGGGAAGCTCTGGTGGGTGGTCATGTGCCATGCTCATGGCGGCGGGTTGGGCGCGCGGCTGTGTGCTCTGCCTTGGGTTGGCGTGGGGCTGTGCCGCATCGCACGGATGCTGCAGCACAGCGTTGCGCGTTGGTGCGGGCCGCCGCAGGCGTGAGGGTGCTCGCTGTGTGTTTGAGAGGCGAGGAAGGCGGTTTGCTGGTGCGCAACAAGGATGGAGACTGCGTGCACGCACTGCACCCGTCGAGGGCGTTGAAGCTGCTGGAACAAGAGTCTCGTCTGTCGTGCACATTTGTGCCCAGAGACCCTCCCACAAGCGGCACTCCACCATGTGTTCACGCGCGCACGCACACACAAACAAACTGCACACGCAAGCGGGCCGCCCTGCCATCCTCAACCCCACTGCTTTGCCCCCCCTCCCCCAGGACCTGTTGGGTGCGGTGGCCCACCTGGACAAGACACACCTCGAGGTGGGGGCCTGGCCTTTTTCAATCATGAAACATCCATTGCAATCTCACAGAGTCATGACAGACATTCTGCTGAAACAGAAGGGGGGGGGGGTTAAAAGGGTTCACGTACAGGTTGATAGGTTTCGGGCGCCTGGCGTCCCCTCCCCCAGAAACCCCTGCACCCTACTTCGCAATCTCCCCCCCCCACCACCACCACAAATCCCCAAACATCCCCAAAGCCACCCTCCCAACAAATCACCCGCGCGTGGCTGTCAAACCTCGCCTCTCTGTCCCCCCCAGCATGAGCTGCGTGCGGCCGTGGGC
>NW_014007292.1:0-2306 GCF_000611645.1 Monoraphidium neglectum | reverse complement strand
ATGGCTCCAGGAGCGGGCGACCGCGGGATCGTGTAACAATCCTAATCCTAATCCCTATGGGTGTTGTATGGGTGCAGCATGGGCGCTTACGGGTGCTATATGGGTGTAGTTCGGGTGTGATTTGGGTGCTGTATGGGTGTTGTATGTGTGTTGTATGGGTGCAGTATGGGCGTTGAAGGGTGATGTATCGGTGTTGTGCGGGTTGCTAGTGTCTGATTGACTTATGGGTGCTGTATGGGTGTTGTATGGGTGCTGTATGGGTGTCGTGTGGGTTGCAACCGGTGTTGTGTGGGTTGCAATTGCTAGTGTCCGATTGATTTATGAGTGCAGTATGGGTGTTGCGTGGGCGCTGTATGGGTGCTTTATGGGTGCTTTATGGGTGGTGTGTGGGTGTTGTATGGGTGCTGTATGGGTGGTGTGTGGGTTGCTAGTGTCTGATCAATTTGTGGGTGCAGTATGGGCGATGTATGGGCGCTGTATTACAGCGCCCATAGTATGGGTGCAGTATGGGTGCTGTATGGGTGTTGTGTGGGTTGCTTGTGTGTGTTTTCTGTATGGCAAACAATGGCCCCTTGAATGCCTGTCACACAATGTGTATTTTATTTATGGGTGCAGTAGGCAGGGGTGCTGTATTGGTGCTGTAGGGTGTTGTGCGGGTCGCTTCTGTGTGTGTTTCTGTATGGGCGCAGTTTGCCGTGGGTGTTGTATGGGCGCTGTGTGGGTGCTGTATGGGTGCTGTATGGGCGCTATATTGGTGCAGCTTGGGTGCTGTATGGGTGTTGTGTGGGTTGCTTGTGAGTGTTTTGATTGTGGGTGCTGTATGGGTGTTGTATGGGTGCTGTATGCGTGTTGTAAGGGTTGTATGGACGATGTGTGGATGATGTATGGGTGTTGCGGCGGCGACCAGTGTGTATTTGATATATGGGTGCTGTATGGGTGCTGTATCGGCGCTGTGTGGGTGCTGTGTGGGTGCTGAATGGGTGCCGTATGGGCGTTGTATAGTTGCTATATGGACACTCTATGGGCGCTGTATGGGCAATGCATGGGTGTTATGTGGGTTGCTTGTGTGTGTTTTATATACATTGGAACCTTTCGTTTCTATGTACGGGTTGGGACAGCTCACTCTCAACAAAAAGATGGTTGCAGCACAGTCGAGAAGGCAGCAAGATATTTTTGACAAGGGTCAAGCACAACGATGAGGATTAGGATTAGGATTAGGATTAGGATTGTTACAGCGTCCCGCGGTCGCCCGCTCCTGAAGCCATCCAGGCTCATGGGATTGTACGGTAAAGCACCAGCGTTGTGTGACTGAGACTCAGGTGGCTACCGTGCGCCGTTCAGATTTGGACCCGCACAACGCGTACCTTCTGCAGAAGGACCCTGGAGAACGGCACAGGCTGGCGACCATCCAGGGTGCACCAGCACACCAATGGATTGACCAGGTGTCAGCAAAGGTGTGTGACATTCTACAAAAGGCACAGGCGCTCGCCATAGTCACCTGCACCACAAAAATGACCAACCCTGGGGGTAAACACTTCAAGCCGCGGGGGCCAGCGAAACAGTGGCGCCGCATGGCCGAAATGCGAAAGGTGCTGGCAAAACACCACCGGGGTGCGTGCAGCGTGCTGCCAGCAGAGGTGCTCTCGGCGCTCGCAGCCATGAAAGGGGGCGCAGGGGCGACCCACCCGCCCGACCCAACAAGTCATGCGGGGCCAGACAAGCCGACACGAGAGGAGCTGATTGCCCTCAATGCAAAACTCAAAAAGGAGATGGAGGCCATGTCCAAGGAGCAGTCCCGGGATGAGGCCACAGCTAGGAGAAACCAGATGATTAAGCTGGTGGCGCAACGCCCCCGGGTGGGCAACAAGATAGTCTTGGGCACCGCTGGAGAGCGCCCCGAGGCAGCTCTGCGGGTGCTGCACAACCCCACCACTGGCAAAAACACAACCAACCCTGAGGAGATTATAGGCATAGTGACAGACTTCATGTCCCAAAAGGTGGCTGCCCCGCGCAACAGCAAAAATGGGAAGTACCTGCCTGCAGAGGCACCCAGGAAATACCCATTTGAGGCGCCCAACCAAACAGACGCGTTCAAGCTCCTGGCCCCTGACCAAACAGGCCCAGGCCGTCGGCGCTGGCTGCACGAGAATGTCGCGGACGTGGCGGCCTACCACGCATGCGTGCGCACACTGGCGCGTGGAAAGGCCCCGGGACCTGACGGGGTTGTCAACGAGGTGCTGCAGGCGCTCCCGCAGGCCGGTCACGAAGCGCTGCACGCTTTGATGCAGCTGATGTGGGCTGCAGGG
>NW_014007293.1:0-2305 GCF_000611645.1 Monoraphidium neglectum | reverse complement strand
ACGCCACTGCTGCTGGGCGGCAGGATGCGGCGGTTGGCGACGATCACGACGTCGCGCCCGCTGAACTTCTTCTCGAGCTCCCGCACCAGCCGCTGCTGCACCTTGTGGAACGGCCGCAGCAGGCGGAACGGCACCTGGCGCGCGGCGGCAGGGACGGGTTGCCGGCGGTGCGGGGCGCTGCTGAGCGTGCGCGGGCGTGGGACTGCCAAGTGACAGGTGCGGCCTGGCGCGACAGCGGGGCCGATACAAGCTGCTGTTCATCTGGAGAGGCTGGGTTTTGGCCCCTGCGCCGCCGGCCGGCGCCGGCGGCGCTGATTGCTTCCGCGGCATGTGGCGCTGCGCCAAGCAGCCCCCCCCGAGCAATGCATAGAGGCCCGCTGACGCTTTGCGCCGAGCCCGCCTCGCTCTGCTCTGCTCTGCTCTGCGCCGCCGCCGCCGTTCGCCAACGGGCGCTGCGCGGCCGCGGACGAGCCCCTGCGAGGGCCGTCTGACGCCGCCATGTGGCGGTCCTTTGAGAGCTGGCCGCCATGGCTATCCTGGAGACCACCTGAGCTGCCTTGATCACCTGCCGACTAGAATTTTACCCACACACAACCACTCGTGTTCACGTGTCAACACAAGCAAAACCCCACCCCTTGCCTCCTTCCTCCGCCCCCACTCCCCCCCCATCCCCTACCCCAAGAACCCTCCCTGCGGCGCGCCGCGCACCTGCACGATCACCGCCTTCCTGCTGCCCCCCTGCACGTCAATCTCCTTGGCCCCGGATATATAGAGGTCCCGCAGGTCGGCCTTGAGCTCGCTGTTGGTGGCCTCCAGGTCAAAGAGGGCCTGGGGCAAGGAAGGCGGGGCCGGGGCCGGGGGCGCGGCGTGAGAGCGCTTGACGATTGGGACGGCCGGGCACCCAGGCAACGAGCGGGTGCCCCTCATCCTTGTGCGACCCAGCGCGCAAGTGCCCTCGCTGCGAGGATCCGTGCCGGCGGCGCCGGTGCTGCTGCATGCAATGTCATTCGGTGCAGGTTGCTTGGGCGGGGGCCCGATGAAGGCGGCAAGCAGCGCGCACTGCGTTTGTAAGTCGCCGCCGCATCAGCACCGTCTAAGCGGCCAGTCTATCATGGTTGGTATGGACCTGTAATTTGAAGCGCTGGCAAAACATAAGCAATAGCAAGCCTCCCAAGGTGATCTGTGTGTAGCACGGGCCCGCACCTGGGCCACTTGCTCCTCAAAATCATCAGGCTCTTGACCCTTCTCCTTAACAATCTTTTTCCTGGCCGCCAGAGCCATGTTTGCAGACTTCCTACGAGATTGCACTACCGTAGCTAGCTGCGTCCTTTGCTGTCGGGTTAGCAAGTCACGCCGACTGGGACCTTTGGGCGGCGAAAGAGGACGGGTCAGCGGGTCCTGCACACCAAGTCCAAGTGGGACGGGAGATGGGAAGCGTGCAGTCGTGAAGCGAAGACTGGGTGTGAACCATGTTTGCAATGCTTATTGCCTCTAAAAACATCACACGACACTATTTGTTTCACGCATGTTGAGTGTACCGTGAGGGGGAAGCAGCGAACCGACTTGATCTGTTCCAGCCAGCGGAGCAGCGACAAGATGGCGGAGGAACCGCGTGGATACCTTACCATGACCATAATTGAATCCAGTGGGCGCAACAAGGACGACCAACTGGTGTGGGAGCAGGACACATTCGACGGGTTTGTCAAAGGTCCGCGAAATATATCAAACCGCCGCATCGGAAGATCGCATCCGAAGGGATGCGGCCGGGAGCCACCCTGCCAGCACCGCTCCCGGCCAGGCCGCGCGCTTCAGCGCCCCGCCTGCTGACCGCAGCCGCCCGGGCCAGCGGGCCCGCCGGCCGGCGCCGCCCCCGACACCAATTGCTGCCCTCGCGCCGTGCGCAGTGGAGCTGCGGGGCGGCTCACGCAACATCAAGGTGGCGACCAGCAGGCAGGGAGCCCAGCAGGGCTCTATAATTTGGAACGAGCCCCTGGTCCTGTGAGTGGCGGTTGCCAGGATTATGTTCGAAGGGGCGCGCTCGGCCGCGGCACATCAGGAAATCGCACAGCTGCAGCGCCATACAACGCGCACCAGCCGCGTGCGAAGCCTGTGCCCTCGCGCTGACGAGCGCAGGCGAAGACGCAGCCGCCCCCAGCCCCTCCGTCGACCGCCGGCCCGCCAGCCCGATCCCTCATGCCCGCTCGGCCCCAACAAGTGCCCACCTCTTCGCGCCTCGGCCTGCAGCACACGCGTGCAAAAACACACAAACACAACACATACACACACACACACACCACACACGTGC
>NW_014007294.1:0-2305 GCF_000611645.1 Monoraphidium neglectum | reverse complement strand
GGTGAGGGGCGTGAGGGCACCGGAAGGAGGGGGGTGTGAGGCAGGTTTGAGGGGCGTGGGGCCTCGCGGTCCTGCAGACACATGAGGTCAGCAAGGAGTGCCAGTTTTTCTTTTAGGCGGTTGAAAAGGGGGTGTGGGTGGGTCAATAGAAAGCTGCGGGGAGAAGCAGTGTGCAAAAGAGCAGCGCGATACTGAGAGCGCCGGGGCTGGGCATCGCCGCAGGCACGGAGGAGCAGCGGACGCCACGCACGCACGCAAAAACACGCCCGTGCCGGCCCCAGGCGTCCGAGCAATTGGCCGGCCGCCAGCCCAGCGACGGCCTGCTGCAAACCTCACACCCCATCAAGTGAAGGATCCCGCCACCCCCTTCAAGATTATGGTCATCGCTCGGGTCAATACCCCAAGGAGCGGCAAGAGACTCCCACCGAGAAGTTCTCACCCGCGTAACCACCACGGCCAACGCTTTGCACATGAACCCACAGTTGCAGAAAAACTGTTTGCACCCGCAAAGTCCCTGAAAATCATCACCACAATAGCCAATAAGTCATGAACCACCACCCAAAGGTGCAGCGCAGAAAAAAGTTCTCACCATGAAGTCGCCCGCCAGCTCAACAACCACGGGCATCGCCGCAAACTCCTCCAGCGTTTTGCGCGCCGCGAGGCACGCGTGGTAGCTCGTGCCGCACGCGATGAACACGATGCGGCGGCAGCGCAGGATGCCCTCCACGTGGTCGGACAGCCCCCCCAGCCGGATGAACGGCTCGCTGGCCCCGGCCGCGGGGATGCCCTCCTCCAGGTATCCCGGGGCCCCCTCCGACCCCTTGGGCGACGCCGGCGTCAGCGCCTGCCCCGCGCCGAGCAGCGCGCCGCTGAACAGCGCGCCGGCCGGAGACGCGTCCTTGGCGCCGGGCGCGGGGCGGCCGCCGGCGCGGCGGGGGAGGTCGAAGCCGCCCTGCGCGCCGCCCAGGATGTCGTCGTCGGCGGGGTAGAGGATGTTGCTGGCGGAGGAGGGGGTGATGAAGTTCCCGCTGAAGATGATGTCGGCGGCGCTGGACACCACGGGCTTCAAGGGCTTGTTCTGAGGGGATGGTGGTGGTGGTGTGTGTGCATAGGTGTGTGTGTGTGTGTGCGTGTGTGTGTGTAAGTGTGTGTGAGCGCAAGACGGTGTTGTGTGTTTGTGAGTGTGTGTAGATGTGTGTAAGTGCATGTGTGCTTGACGTGCAACATTACTCATATTGCAGCTGTCACTATCCACTCACCAGGCCACCCACAAACGTTGTCGCACGATCGCCCACAGAACAGACACGCGGATGCATGCGCACTCATGCAACGACGTGGACGCATGCATGCACACGCGCGCGCTCACGATGACGAGGCGGCCCCTCATGGTGTCTGTCAGGGACTTGGGCTGCTCGTGGATCTCCTTCTGCATGTAGTGGTCGTAACCGCCCTGGGGAAGTTGCACAAAGCAAGGGGGCCACATTCACTCCTAGGGGACGATACGTTGCGGTAGTGGGCCTGATGCGCTGGCCCGCAATGCCCACATAGTGTTGAGGATGCTCTGTGGTTTTTTCTGTGCTCCTCCGATGCCAATCTGGCGTCCTTTCTTACCACACAGTCCACTTGAGCACAGCACCCACACGCACGCCCGCGTATGCATGCACACGTACACACACACGCGCACGTGCGTGCGTATTCAGGTCACTCCCTGTACAGGCCCGCGTGCGACCAGCGTCACACACACGAACACACACACACACACACACACACACACACGCACACGCACGCGCGCGCGCAGTGCGCACTCAGGCGCACCTTCATGACCGACTCGATCTCCGCCTCGATCTTGCGGCCCACGCGCTTGACCTCAAAGTCAGCCAGGCTGGAGCGCGCCAGGGTGTTGGCGGTGGCGGAGAGCTGGTTGAAGACGCAGGCGCGGCCGCCCGCGTCGATGTGCAGCAGGTCCCCGTCCTCCAGCATCTGGGGATGGTTGGATGTGTGTGTGTGTAGGTGTGTGTGAATGTGTGCGTAAATGTGTGAAGTGTGTGTGTGCAAGTGCATGTTTATGTGTGTCTAGACGCAAGTGTTTGTCAGACTGTGTGTGCGCGCAGGTGCTTGCGTGTGTGTCGATGCCGGCCAGCACACGATCTCCATTCACCTTCTCTATTTTGAGCACGCAGGAGGTGCACGCACAAGGCCTTTGATCTAAGCTGGCAAGCGCCACGCCTGCCGTGCCCCGAGGCACATCCAATTAGCCGCCCCTGGGCCCGGCCCGACCGATCCCAAGAGGTCAGCCCTGGGCACC
>NW_014007295.1:0-2306 GCF_000611645.1 Monoraphidium neglectum | reverse complement strand
CCCCCCCCCCCCCCCCCCCCCCCCAGGGGCACCGGCCGCGGCGACAGTATGCTGGATTACGTTGAGCAGGAGGCGCGCGCGCGCGGCGTCACGCGGCTGGTGCTGCTCACCACGCGGACTGCGGACTGGTTCATGCAGGTGCGGGGAGGGCGCGTGTGGTTGGGTGCGTTTGTGTGTGTTTGTGTGTGTGTGTATGTGTGTGTTTGTGGCACGCAACTCACGCATGTGTGCAAATGTGTGTTCATCTGCTTGGTTGTGCGTGTGCGTGCTGGTGCAGCTGCTCGTTTTGGGGCCAGAGGACAGAAGGGGTTCATTCTGAGGGTTGAGCCGCACCGACCCTGCAAGTCTGAGATCCTGGATGTTTCCTTTGCGATCCTTCGAATCATGTATCTTTCCTGCCCATCTCCAAGTGGGTCTGCCAGCACACCCTCAGGCCTACACAACTGGCCCGGCA
The DNA here is from genome assembly GCF_000611645.1 of Monoraphidium neglectum. Lineage (NCBI taxonomy): Eukaryota > Viridiplantae > Chlorophyta > Chlorophyceae > Sphaeropleales > Selenastraceae > Monoraphidium > Monoraphidium neglectum. The sequence goes on along the minus strand of NW_014007295.1, from coordinate 1,852 downwards.
TCCAAATCGTGACTCAATCTTGAAACATGTCAACACGGCTTTGCAACCGCGCCCGCCCCCACCCCTTGCCCCCCAACTGCCACAGCGCGACTTCCGCCTCGCCGGCCCCGCGGCCGGCAGCGAGCTGCTGCCCGAGGCGCGCCGCCGCCGCGTCAACGCGGCGCGCAACAGCCAGCTGTACGTGAAAGAGATACTGCCGCTGTCGCAGGAGGACGGGCCAGTGGTCGCCCCGGGGAAGCGGATCGGCTTTTGAATGTGCTCCGAGGCGGCCCGCCGCGGGCGTTCGCGGCAGCGAAGCGCGGCCGCGGGCTTAGTGCGAAGGCCGTGAGGCGATGAGGCGGTGCGTTGTGTCTGGGCCCGCGTAGCGGAGGCGGCCGGCAGCATGGGGGGATCTCGGCGCGGCGCGGCGGCCCCTTGGTCGGCGGGGCCGGGGCGGGCGCGATGGGGTGCAGGTCGGCGGCGCACCGAGGGCGCGGCTGCAGGTTGCGGTGTTGTGGGTCGTCGGAGCGGCAGCAGCGGGGTCGCGGGCGGCACTGCCGAGAGCGGGGGCGTTTGCGGTCGTGGTCGCGATCGAGAGAGGCGTGCCGCGAGGCAAGGCGCCGCACGGCGCGCGTGGGGTTGGGGTTTCGGGATAGTTAAGAATTGCGGCGGCTGCGGTGCGCGCCGCAGCCGCCATGCGGACGCACTAGGGTTGCCGGCGCGCCGTTTGTGTGTACCTTCAACCAACACACGTGTGTACCGTATTTTTAGATACGATTGATGGCACTTCCCTGTTGTTTACTGCGGTGTTGCGCCCTGGCGCGTGCGGGCCCACCGCCGCGCCGCCTCGGCCTGCCCGGCGCAGCCTGTGTGTTGGGCGGCCCTCAGCCCTCCGCTGCGGCCGAGCTTGCCGGGGCTCCGTCCGGCCGCCTCCCCCGCGCCGCCCCCATCCCTCGGTGCTTTCTCAATCCCTTGGCTCGCCAGACCCCCTCTGCGGTCTGGTTCAGTCGCTCGTCGTGGCCGGCTTCCCACTGTGAAGTCTCCTTTTTTCTCACCGTGAAGTCCTTCCGAGAAGAAGTTTACTTTACTGCACCGTCGCAGCGGGCACCACGCATCATTGTGGCGTACTGTAGTATCAGGCATCGTTGGCAGCCCGCGAGTGCGGGCCGCCACACCGCAGCAACACACGCCCCAAGCGCGCGGCGGGGGCCGGCCCCGAGCCGCGCCGTCCCGCTCTCTTCCCGCGCCAGCTGGCGGCGGGCGGTTGTAACCCCCTGGACCAGACCCTCAACCCCAGCCAGCTCGCAAGCCGCCCCTCGAAGCACTAGCAGGAGCGCGGCACGCACAGCTGCCCAGACCTCCCCAGCCCCCTAACACACACACGCGTTGCAAGTGTTCGTGCTGTGTGGCCAGGAGCAGGCTTCTCTGTTACAGGATGCGGCTGCTACTCAGCTCTGAGATGAATGGGAGGAGGGGCTCAAGCGGAGCCCCTTGCGCATTGGCCCCGCAGCTGCCCTCCTTGCAGCGCCTGGCGGCGGGGCGCGCACGCACGCACGCGACACTGTGGGCAGGCGGCCCACTGCAGCGCCGCAGCGAGCAGGGGCGGGACGGCGCAGGCTGGGGGCCGGCTCCTGTGTGTTTTTTGCACCGCGCTGCGCCGCCGGGCGCGGCGCGCAGGGAATTAGCGCGGCGCCACACCCTAGATCATTGTTGTGTCCTAAAGCCTACCAGTTGTGTACACACAGCCCCACATATTTGAAAATAAGGAATCGGCGGCGATGAAATCGCCCACAACAATTGGAGGCGCCGACTCCTGCCCAAGGGACTCAGACGCCCGGTGTCACCGGCCGGCCACCCCTACGCTACCCCCGCC
>NW_014007296.1:1092-2822 GCF_000611645.1 Monoraphidium neglectum | reverse complement strand
GGTCCAGCGGCGGGCCTGCCGGGTGGGCGGCGCGTGCGGGCGTACGCTGCACGGTCCCTCCCACGGGCGCCGCGACGGCGGGCGGCGGGGCGGGGCCGGCGCCGGCTGCTGCCGCAAGAATACTGTTGAGACGCTGGCGGCCGGCCGGGACCGCCGCGGCAGCCGCAAGGGTCGCGAGGGCGGCCAGCGCAGCTGCCATGGGGTCCTCCCCCTCATCCCCCTCCATGAGGGTGGCGTCCGCGGCCGCGCGGGGGCCGCACGGACGCCGGGGGACGGCCGCTGCGGCGGGCTCAGGCTCCAGCTGGGCGCACTGGTCACCCTCGGGGAGGCGGGCGAGGTAAGCGTCCCACGCCTCGTCCAAGATGTGCTTGGCCTCTGTCTCAAGCGCACTCAGCATGGCCGCGTGGTCATTGTCGGTGGCCACGCGCCCGCTCATGTGCATCTGCCGGATCAGGCGCCAGTCCTGGTTGAGATGCCTATGCAGCATGTTTCCGATCAGGTTGAGCATATCCGTCACGGAGACGCGCGCCTGAATGGGGGGGTCACGCGCAAGCATCATGAACCGCTCCAGGGCCTCGCTGGGCGGCTCATTTTTGTCCACCCGCGCGCAGCTGACTGAAGTCTCCCCTTGGCGGATAGCGCGCAGCGCGGTCACATCGCGCTCAGGCTGCTTGTTGTACAGGTGCGCCCGCACGCTGTAAGCGATGACAGCCCCAACCTTGTTCGCCTGGTTTGGGTGCAGGTAAGCCCCTGCAAAGCGCTGGGGCGGGGGGAGCGCATACATGAGGTCGCCCGTGATGAGGGGCATGGAGGCGCTCACGTGCGTTTGGTCGTCGCCTTCGAAGCAGGTGAGCGCATGCTGCAGAGCCCCGCCAACCGTGGACGGGCGGTTCTGCAGTTGAGTGCTCACGTACGTCTGCAGAGCGTTGAGGAGTTTGCGCAACTCGTACCCGTACATGTTCAGGCGCAGGTGGGCCTGACGGGCCTTAAGCCCTTGGTTGTGGGAGGCTGGCTGCACCGCCGGGTCGAAGCCCCGGGGGTGCGCAATCTCCCCCTCCGCCCACGGGAAGTTGGGGTCCGGCCGCCATTCGCGGGGTGGCGGCCGGTCGTGACTGGCGGCGGCGGCAGTCATCCAGTGGGTGCGGGCCTGGGGCGTGCCTGGCGGGGCTGCGCGGCCGCCACTGAGGCCCGGCGTCGCCAGGGGCGGGCCTGCGCTGGCCGGGCCCAAGGGCCGCCACGGCTCGTGCTGCTGCTGATGCCACTGGTGCGGCGGTTGCCCCCGGGGGTGGGGCTCCGAGGAATGCGGTCGGCCATACGGCCCGCCACTGCTGCTGCTGCCTCCTCCCTGTGGGAAGCCGGAGCCCAAGCCACCCGTCGGCTGCGTCGAAACGTGCAGGAGCGCGCGGGCAGCAGCGTGCGGGCTAGCGTAGCTGTCTGCGAGCAGCTGCGTCGTGGTGATGGACGCGCCATTCTCGCGCCGCAGGCGCTGAGCCGCGGCTTGCGTGGGGCTCACGGGGCTGGGGGCAGGGGCATCAGCACCAAGGGCACCCCCGGCTTCGGCAGCCGCGCGTCGCCGCGCGGCAATGGCCTGTACCATGGTGGCGCGCTGGGCGTCAAGGCTGGGCGCCGGGGCGCCCGCGGGTGCTGCGCGTTGCGACGTCGGGGTGCTTGCCAGCGAGCGCCGCTGCTCAAGCGTGCTAATGCGCAGGTCTAGCTCGAGGAGGTCCTCG
>NW_014007296.1:0-577 GCF_000611645.1 Monoraphidium neglectum | reverse complement strand
CCGATGCGCTGCAGGTCCTTGCTGGTGTCGCCCCGGAATGATCTCATCTCGTCTCGCATCTGCCGCATCATGCTGCTCAGCTCAGACAGGGGGTCGGGCTCAGAGCGGGTCAGTCTGGCAGACGCGGAAACAGCGGGGGACGACGCGCTTGGGTGGACAGGGTCCCGCTGGCTGCCGGGGCCAGATCTGGGGCCACCCTCGGACGGCAGGGTAGCCATTAGGCCGGATGCAGCGGAGGGGCTGGCTGGAGCGCTGTAGAAGCTTCTAAGGGGTCGGGCTCTATTTGTGTGGTCACCTAGGGTGCTGGCTGGCAAGGCCTCCCCAAACTGCCGAGCTGCCGAGCGCGTGAAGGGACGGCGGCTTGCCCATGGCGGGTCCCCGTGCCCTTCCATTCTGACAAGGCTGAAGGCAGAAAACCCCTGCGAGACTGTTTACCACAGCAACGCAGAATCCCCAGCACCGGCTAGGGATGGGGCGCTAGGTGCGGCCTCGGGTTTCGGGGTCAGCTACGAATCCTGCTGCAAGTCAGCTTGCACCGGGCCACTGACAGCACAATGCAAGTCCCTAGGACAGGTTT
>NW_014007297.1:0-2308 GCF_000611645.1 Monoraphidium neglectum | reverse complement strand
CCCCGTCGGCGTCGCCGCCGGGCCGCCGCCCGCCTCGCTGGCGGCGTCGCCGCGGCGCCGCACCACGGGCAGCCGCGACGCCCCGCTGGCCGTCACCAGCGTCGTCGGCGGCGGCGGCTGCGCGGGCGGACCGCCCGGCTACGCGGGCGCGCTGCTGGCGTGCCTGCAGGCCAGGGGGCGCGTGCCGGACAACCGGCCCGCGTGGGGCGGGATGGCGTGCCTGGCAAACTTTGGGCTGGCGCAGGGTGACGGGCGGCAGCAGGCAGAGGCACTGGGGGAGCTCAAGCTGCAGGTGGGCAGTGACGGGGCCCCGCCGGGCTGTAGCTTGTTGGCAATAGGATGTCATCGGACTCGGATCGGATGGTGATGCACCGTGCACTTTCAGGCGCCGCTTGTCGCTTGTTTTTATGCTGCAGAGGGGAGGTCGGAAACAATTACATGCAAGAGTCGCTCAATGCACCAGCCCCAGCGGCGGCCGCGCAGCGGCTGTGCCAAGCAGCTGCACAGAAGCCTGCTCAGCTGATGGGCCCGCCCCACCTCACCTGGACCCCCCGAACACACACACACACACACACACACACACACATGTTCCGCAGGTCAACCGCGGGGACTATCGGGCCCTCTCGCAGGCGCCGCCCGCGCTCGCGCTGCTGCTGCTGGACGGGTGGTTCGGAAGCTTCCAGGTGAGATGAGGTGCCGGTTTTGCACAGGCGGTCTAGGTTCTTGCAACTGTGTGTTTCTTGACATGCGAGCCTGCGCGGTCACCATGGTGGCCGCGCCTTCGCCACGTGCCCCATGCAGCTGCGGGTCCTCGTCCCATCGACGCGTACAGAGCTTCGTTGGGGTGTGTATGTATCGAGGCAAAGTGTTGTGTGTGCAGACCCGTGCGCGACCATGTGTGCGAAGCGCGCTCACAACCCTCGTGTGCAGACTGCTTGCACTCGCCAAGATTGTGACGCCTGCCTCTGCCCACGTGCTAGTCCACGCACCAATCCAGCCTCTTTCCGCTCCCCCTTTTGCGCCCAGTCCGAGTCCGTGAGCGAGGCGTCCCTGGAGGTGCTCATCGACGAGTCCGAGGAGCTAATCGCCCAGGAGGCCGACCTCAGGGACCTCCTCGCCTCCCTAGGGTCGTCAGACGCCCCTGCAACCGCTCCTCGCACCACCCGCGCGCCGGCCGGCGCCGCGCCGCCGAGCCCGGCGGAGATCGCGCGGATGCGGGCGGACGCAGAGGCGCGCACGCGGGCGGCGTGCCACGCGCTGGCGGCGCACGAGCAGGACCTGTTCCTCGCGTTTGCGGCGCTGCTGCGCATCGCGCGCGGCGCCGGCGGCGCCGAGGACGGCGCAGGCGCGGGCACAGCGGACGCGGCCACGGCGACAGACGAGGGGGAGCATACGGTGCTGCACGTGCGCGCCAGCGGCGACGAAGACGGCCATCACCCTCCACACAGCCAGCGCCGCGAGGGCCGGCGCCGCGACCGGCCCGGGCAGCAATACCCTGAGGCGCCCGGCCGCGCAAAGCCCGAGGAAGCTGAAGAGGCAAAGGATAACAAGATCATGAGATCCCTGTGCGACGTCATTGCTGGCTGGCTGGTGCACCCGCTGGGGCCGGCGTGCGCGGCGGCCAGGGAGGCGGCGGGGGCGTTCCTTTGGTATCTGGTTGCGGAGGACGCCGGATACAGGTGGGGGCTGGGTTGTGTTGACATTTGGTGTCGGTGTCCTCTGGAGTTGATGAGATGGGCGTGACTGAATGCCACTCTTCGAGGCAGGCAGGCGCCTCGGCGGGCTCGCGCTGCAGCGCGCAGGCGACGCCCTGCACAGCCCGCCCTATGTTGGAGGGCCTGGCTTGCAGTTCTGCAGGAGCGCTTGCACGCGTCCCTCGACACAGCCCCTCTTGCCCACTGTCCCGAGACTCCTCCCGCCTCCCCCCTCGCCCCTTATCCTTTTCCCCTGCCCCTTCATCCATTACTTTTGCTGTCCCTCAAACACACGCCTCCCCCCCCAGCTGCCTGCTCCACGCGAAGCAGCAAGAGGGACTCAAGCGCGCCCACAGCGACCACTCCCACAAGGCGCCGCCGCCCCGCTCCCCGAGGTCCGCCCTCAAGCTTGCGGCGGCCTGCCAGGCCCCCACCTCCCAGAATACGGTTGGCGGCGGCATCGGCGGCGGCGGGGGCGGCGGCACGCGGGAGCTGCAAGCCCAAGCTTGCCTTGGGGCGGCCGCGCAGAGGCGTAAGCAGCAGCCGGCGGCAGAGGTGGGCGGCAGCCGGGTGGAGGATGAGGGGCAGGGGGCGAGCCTGAAGGTCGGCCGCCG
>NW_014007298.1:0-2308 GCF_000611645.1 Monoraphidium neglectum | reverse complement strand
GGCGGGGGTCCGACCAGGGGCAGGGCGCGGCGCCCGCCAAGGCGTGCGTGGTGTGCGGCAAGGGCAAGGCCGCCGGCGTCAAGCTGCGGCGCTGCGCGGGCTGCAGGAACCCCCAGGTTGTCTACTGCTCCGACGCGTGCTGCAAGCAGCACTGGAAGCTGCTCGGCCACAAGGCCGCCTGCCTGGCCGACCAGCGGCGCCGCTCCGCGGCAGGGGCGGCGGGGCACGAGGACGCGCGGCCGAGCAGCAGCGGGGCGAGCAGCAGCACCATTGGCGCGTGACGGCGGGCGGCGGCGGCGGGGCCCCGTCCGGCCGCGGCGGCGGGCGCCCTGGCCAAGGACGGGTCTGTCCCTTTAAGGGCAAGGCCGCCTGTTTGGCAGCTGAAATTTGCCCAAGCCACCCTTAGCTACGTAACGAGTGCCTCTTTCTGCGGTGCCCTCGCGTATCCGCGGGGAGTCGTCCTGGGCTGATTCCTGTTCTGGGTTCAGGGCTGTGGGAGAGGTCGCATGGACGGCAAAGCTCATGCAGGTCTTGTTGAGGTGTTCGGGCGCCTGAATGTTTTTCCAATCCTGAATGATGCTGCCTCTCGCGCCGCTCCTCATCCTAGCAGCTGCGTTCACGAGCCGTGCGCGACCATCGCTTTTCGGGCGCGGGTTGCGCCGCGGCGCCTCTTGACCTTGATCTTGCTGCGTAGCTGTTTCAATCCTGGAGCTGGGGTCGCTGTAGGGTGCAGGATGCTTTTACATTCCTCGTCTGTGTAAGCAAGCGTGATTGAACCTAAGCAACACAGGCGAAGGAAGACACGGCGCCACATCCGTTACCTGGGATCAGCGTGCTTGCAAGCACAACATACCAAGGCACGGGGGCAGCCGGCGCAAATGTGGCTGCAGCGGCGCGCCCCCTGTTGATTGGTGCTGCGCCCACAGCGCGTGATCCGGCTTTGACTGCAAGTGACCGTCGTGGCATTGGTCGGCGCGACGAGCACAAAAAAGGGAATTCGCAGGCACTGCAGCGCTACTAGCAGCCCCTGTGCAGGGGGGGGGGAGGGGGGGCACCCATCGCAGGGCAGCGAGGGGACTGCGGGCAGGGTGCCCCAGACTCCCAATGCGCCCCTGCAGCCTTGCGCAGGCAACAACCCCTTGTCGGGCCCCGCCTGAGGGCCGGCCCCGCCGCCGAAATCCAACAGTAGAACTTGGTGACAGCGTGCAGTGCGCGTCGGCCACAAACGACGGCGAGGAGCGCAGCAGAAACAGAAACAAGGGGCGACCAGGCGGTTATGTATGTTGCTGAGCGTCAACGCCTTCGCGCAGGCTCGCACTCAGCTAGGTTTTGAGGGAGAAGGTGTTGACTTGGTGGTGCCTGTCCGTTTGCATGCGTGTCACCTGGCCTCCTGCCACCCCCTTGTTGCAAGGGGTGGCTTGAGTGCAGCACCGAACAAGTGCAGACTGCTAGTGGGCTTCTCGCGATGCCCTGAAACAAAAGTGCGCGCCAGGTTTTGGCTGCTGGTCCGCTCACACCTAGTTGAGAGCAGCCCAGGTAATGACGTCAGCCTGTCGACTGCAAAAAAACGCAGCCGTCCTGGTGCATATAACTCGACCATCACAAGCATGCAGTGCCGAATTCCTTTCCAGGCCACAAGAAGAGGTTGAGCAAGGGCAGGTAGGGTTGTTTTGGGCTTGTGTGCAAGCTCATGTGTTTCAGCTTGTGTGCAAGCTCGAGTGCGGGGTATTGGGGACTGCACGATGTCTGAGGACTTCGGCTGCGGTCAATATGTGTCTGTAAGGGATGAGTCCTCCCAACAAGAGGGTGCCGTTTTGCCGTTCGCAGTGCAACATTGCTGCGGCACGCCCCTTGGGCCCATCAGTCTGCACTGCAGATGCGCCAGTCAACGCCTGAGCAACACACCACGGGTGCGTGGCAGCCAATCCTGGTAGCAATGATAATAGAGTGCCGGCCTGAGCATGCCGCGCCCTGCAAGTCTTTCGAGACAGCCTGCCCTTGATTTCTCAAGGCAGGCAGTAAACCTCGACGTCGTCGATGTCGACCCTTGGCTTCCACGCCGTCAGATCGGCCTTGATTGCGACCTCGTAATCGCCCGACGCCCGGGGCGCAAAAACGGGCAGCGTGAACTGGCAGTGGCGCTCGGGCGAGAGCGTCAGGGTCGTCAGCGGCAGCGCCGGCTTGACCGCCTTGCTCAAGGGGTCGGCCCCCACAGGGTAGACCCCGACGCTGATCTGCTGCCCGCGCCGCACGCCGCGCGCCCACAGCATGAGGGTGCAGTTCTTCCCACCCTGCAGGCGCGCCGCGC
>NW_014007299.1:2370-2832 GCF_000611645.1 Monoraphidium neglectum | reverse complement strand
CAGAATGTTTGATCGGTCTTGACCTTGCACGGGGGCCGTCGCCCTCGCGATTCCTTTGCGTTCCCCACCGTTCCCCTTGCGTTCCCCGAGATTGTTGCTCCAGCATGGCATGCAATCAGATATGATAGCACATTTAAAGCAAACTCTACGCTTCAGCATCTCCCACCACCACCCGCAACAAACTTGCTGTCCCACACCGGACTGGGTGAGTGCGCACGCTCGCAAGATGCGTACCATAAGGCTGCACAGTGGGTGAAAAACACTATTGTTATGCTTGATACTTGAATTCATCGGTTTAAGCTGCGTCTACGGCCCGCACAGCGGACCCTTATTGCATGTCAGCGGAAACGCGCTTAGTGTATCAACGGGTGCGACATATCGATTCAAGGAATGAATAATTACTATATTACTGCAGCAGAGCTGCATCCGACTGGCAGATTCGGGGGCAACTACAGTCAAGAC
>NW_014007299.1:0-1846 GCF_000611645.1 Monoraphidium neglectum | reverse complement strand
TGGGATCAACTTGAAAGTCGTATCAACTCGGAACTTGATGATAGCTGGGCTACAGTTGATGCCCCAAGTATGGCGACGTGGTGCTGCTGCGAAAATCTCTGCAGCGGCACCTGCTGCAGCTTCGCAGTATCATCAGGATCAGGATTAGGATTGCTACAGCGTCTCCCGGTCGCCCGCTTCAGGAGCGCTTGCAGGCCCTCGAACCCCGCTGATTGCGGCGGCTCCCCCCATGCCCTTCAGCGCTCTCCCTGATGATGGATGGTGTCTTCAACGGTGCGGGTCGTCTGCCGGCACCTTGCATGTGCTTTGGCTGCCTTGCTTGCTTGTTTCCATGCTTTGTGCAAAACCGCGCTCGATTGGGGGCGTTTAATCAGGCTGGGGCTTTTGACCTTGTGTTTAGGAGTTGTAGGGATGTATGATTTGAGGAGGCAAGACAGTCACTGTGCAGGTTGAGCTTGCCGGGGTTCAAACACAGCGCTCAGACATAGTACCGTACCCCAATGATGGGTGCCGCGGTGAGGCAGGCAGCAGTGCAGTACAAGTCAAAGCGATGCAGCAAAACGCGCCCGCCTACGCTGGGCTGCGCAAATGCATAAAATTATCACGTAATGCGGCCGCCCGCTCCTGGAGCCATCTGGTGCCATTGCGTAATGACTCACACGCAATCCAGTCATGACAGGGCAGCAATGACTTGACTTAAAGCAAGCCACCACAGCAGAGCTAAATACTGGTCGTAGCAGCCACAATAGCAGCCTGGCGTTGTCAGAGGCGATGTGATTGCCTATGGAGCATCGACATGTCTAACGTGAGCGGCCACAACAGTGGCGGCAGCCGTAGCAGCGGCCGTAGGGGCTACAAATCATGCAACAGCGGCAGAAGGTTGATGGGGAAGACAGCTGCATGGCTGCACACGGCTGTCGGCACCACGCCCTTGGCGGGGAGATGTTGCTCACCATTGTCTGGGCTTTGCTGAGGGTGTGCTGCCCCGTGACCTGACAATGGGTGTGCGCTTTGCACGCCAGGTGGTGCAGAGCGTGGGTCGATGATCTGTGGTCGTGATTGCATGCGAGCGCACGGGCGCGCACCTACACAACTTGCCACACCGTCCTGACAGAAACCATTCGCCCCCCCCCCCCCAGGGGGGTGCCGGGGCCTGGCACCCCAGGGGCGCGCCTCCCTTGTTGTTTGCATTCTTCTGTAGAATACTCCACGCAACCAGAACAGCTTTGTGTCGGTGAGGACACAGCAGATACGTGGATGCACAGCAGCGTCCAGCTGAGCGCCGGCGCTTCCCTGCTGTCAGCCTTTGAGCGCCTTGATCCAGTGCTGGTGGCCTGGGAGATGGTCATGCCGCCGCTGGCTGCGGCGGAGGGTCTCGACAAGCAGCCAGCGCCCAAGGGCAGGCCCTGCGGCAGGCGGATGGGGCGGCAACGGGGCGAGCAAGAAGTGCACTCAGGGTGGCAGGACAAGGAAGCGTGGCGGCGCAAGTGGCGCGCCGCAAGCAGCTGCACTGCACCTGATAGCGGCGAGCCGGTGGTGATGGTGTCAGGGGCGTCGCGGTGCGCATGGTGCTCTCTGGTTCTGGTGCTGGGAAGAAAGGGGTGGCAAAACGCAGCCATCCCATGGGCTTGGCTACGTGTGTGCCACTGCGTGGGCAATTTTAGATGAGCATGCACGGCAAAACTGACGGAGATGAGGCTCGAACTCACGACCTCGGCGTTATCAGCACCGCGCTCTAACCAACTGAGCTACACCGTCTCCTGGATGTTCGCGCGACGGTTACAACGCAAAAAGAACAATGACGCGTTTCTAAAACAGGGTTTAAAAAGTCGCTCGCCATTGCGTT
>NW_014007300.1:0-2310 GCF_000611645.1 Monoraphidium neglectum | reverse complement strand
GGGGGGGGGGGGGCCAGGGGCTGCCAGGGTTGAACGAAAGCGCATTTTATGAGTTTCACGAGTTGCGCGCAGGTGGTGGTGGTGGTGGGGGCGTTAGGGGGGCTCGCGGCCCCCACCTTGCCGACGGCCGTGCGCGGGATGACGCTGAACCGCGTGGGGCCGAAGCGGTAGAGGTTGCGCTCGTCGCCGCCAAAGCCCGCGCCTGGGGGGGGGGGCGTGTTTGAGCGGCAGGTTCGGTGCTGGGAACAAGGGTGGGTCCGGGGTTGACCCCGGCGCCCGGCGCGCGCCCAGGAGCAGAGGTCGTTTCTCGACCGCGGGCGCGGGCGGGAGCCGGCCCCGGAGCCGGAAGCTCGGCGGTCGAGACAGCAGACCCCGGTCGGGGCCGTCCGTGTATTCGCAGGCGCGAGAAACGACCTGCCGCGGCGCACGGCGCGCGCCCCCCGCCCTCACCTGCGCGTACGTCGACCACGCTGAGGCTGGGCTGGCACCAGCGCGCCACCAGCAGGTCGTGCTTGTTGGGGGGCGCGGTCAGGCGCGGCACGCCGATAGCACGCCTGCGTGTGTGTTTGTGGTGTATGGTGTGTGTTTGTGTGTGTGTGTGTGTGTGTGTGTGTGTGTGTGTTTGTGCGTGCCCGCGCATGTGCGTGTGCCCGCGCATGTGTGTATGTGTGTGTGTTAATGGGGTAGAAAACATGAAACAGCTGTTTGCGACACCAGACCAGCTCCAAACCCTACGGCCCGCTCCGACTCATACCAGATGGACGCCTGGCGCAGCAACGATTCCTGGCCCCCTTGGGCGCGACACGCGCGTCCCTGCGCACGTCACGACACGACACGAGCACGCCCAACCCCCAGCCGCCCCTTAAACCAACAGGCGGCGACCCCCGCTCACTGGTAAGAGTCGAGCTTGAACTCGTCGCACTCCTCCAGGCCCCGCCACGCAAGGTCGATCAGCCGCGGCCGCACTCCGTCGTAGAAACCCGGGATTGCGATCGCCGTCCCCATCCCGCCGCCGCCGTCCTCGTCCTCGCAGCCGCAGCCGGCGTCCGCGTCCGCGTCCGCGCCGCGGGCGGCGGCCGTGGCGGACTTGAGGGTAGTGCCGCCGGCGCCCGGCGACGGCGACACGCGGCCGCTGCTGATGCTGACCGCGCTGCCGCCGCTGTCGCTGCTCGCGTCGCTGCCCGGGCTCCCCGCCCGCCGCTCCCGCGGCGCGGCACCGTTGGCACGGCCGCGGAGGCCGTCGCCCGCGCTCGGATTTGCCGCTGCGCCGGCCGGCGCCGCGCCGTCGGCGCGGCGTGCGGCGTCTGCGGGGGCGTCTGTTAGGGATGAGAGCAGCTTGAAGAGGTCGGCCATGGGTTCGCTGAACACACCGCCGTCGTTGCCGCTGTGGACGTCGCGGGCGGGGCCGGACACCTGGGGCGGCGGGCGACGGGGTCCCAGAGGATGTGGGTCGCTTGTGTGCGAAATGTGTATGTATATGCATATGTGAATGTGTGCGTGTGGTGCGTGTTTGTGAATGTGTGTGTGTGTGTGTGTGTGTGTGTGTGTGTGGGTGTGTGTGTGTGCGCGCGCGCGCGTGTATGCAAAGTGAAGGTAGGGGCGTTGGCGTGAGGCCGTGAGGAAGCCCGGAAGCCTCCTGAACCCTCAAAACCCCTCAAGGAAGCCCTGAGCGACACACAGCTCTTCCAAGGCCCGGTTTGCAAAGCTCGACCCAGGGAGAGGCGGGGCGACGCGCGCAGCTCTCCCAGCTCTCACGGAGAGGGGGCCATCGTCTCACGCACCAGCCTCCAAAACTCTGGGCGGCGTGCCCACCTCAGAGCTCTGCAAAGTCAAAACTTCCAACACCCCTACATAAAACCCGCAGGGTCCGGCAGACACCCAGCTGTGCGCCTGTCCCCGGAGTTGGACCCCTGAATCCCACTGCGGCGCGGCCCCCACCTCAATGCTGGCGGTCACCATGCCGCGCATGCCGTAGGTGAGGCAGGGCAGGCGCTCCCCCACCCAGACTGTGTTGCTGATGACCACCACGTCAGCATCCTCAAACCAACCCAGGTTGGCCTGGGTGGGGGGGTGGGGGCAGTGACGGGTGCCGTGGGGGTGGGGGTTGAAGGGAGGGTAGTGGTGGTGATTGTGGTGCGTTTGTGTGTTGTTGTTGGGGTGTGTGTGTGAATGTGTGTGTGTGTGTGTGTGCGTGTGTGTGCGTGTGTGTTGTGGTGGTGATGTATTGGTGGCGGTGTTTTAATGTTGGTGTGTTGACGGTGGCGCAGCTGCAGGCCGACGCATCCCCCCAGGCAGGGCCCAGCTCTGCCC
>NW_014007301.1:0-2310 GCF_000611645.1 Monoraphidium neglectum | reverse complement strand
GTACTTGGGGCAGTCCAATAGAAAATGAGACACTGATTCAATTCCAGTTGAGCAGACAGGGCAGCAATAATGAGAAGTATCAGAGGGGTCATTCCGCCGGCTACGGCTGAACTTCCCTGTTTGACGATCCGGGAACTAGCAAATGTGGCAAACAGCACGTGAAGATCACTGTGATGTCACGAACTGAACCTGGGTCAAGCCAGAGTGGGCGTCAATGCAGCGCAGGTGACTGGTGACACTGGAGGGTCATCAGCCAGACCTTCCAGTTGAGCAGGATGCGACCGTCATCAAGCTTAGAAATCAGCTCTGTGAGCAGTGGCAGATGCTGCAGTGAAAGGGGGTATGGTGCATACGCAGGAGCTGTTGGCTGCCTGTATGCACGTGGCCCACGCATGGCGAGTGGGCCCCACGCATTCCCCAAGGCCCTGACCACAGTGCGCCTGCATACAGTGAATCTGAGAGGCCTTTGGCGTTCGCTATAGCCGTAGTGAATGTTCGCTATGGCGGGGTGGATTTGTGTGGCGAGCGATTGGGGGTAGCGGCGGCGTTCGCTGTAGGCAGGGTTTTCGCTATTGCGGGGTGTGCTGTAGCGGGGGAAGACTGTAATTGGGCCCTGCCGAGGGCCCACGCCAAGGATCGCAAGGGGCCTGCCGAGGCCACGGGGGCGATGCATGGCGGGTGCTGACGCGCGGGGCGGCGGGTCCTGGCTTTTTGCTGCCGGGCTCGCGCTGCGGTGGTCGGTCCTGGCGTGAGGCTGGGGTGTGGAGGGAGGGCTGTCACTGGATCGCCCCGGCTTTGGAGGGGCCGCACCCTGCTGTTGCCTGGCTGGGGGCCGCCTCACAGGCAAGGCGGGGGGGCGCCGCGCCGCGGGGATGCTTTAAGACATGTGGCCTCATGCTATGTCTGAGAAAAAGCGTTGCGCGGGTGGGTCACGACAGCTGCTGCCTCGCGAGTATGGGGGCACGGCTGCAACAATCCCCGGAAAGCACAGCCATTCATTGGTGGACTGGGATGCCAAGTGGGCGCGAGCTACTCAACGTGATCTGGAGCCTAAAGGGACCGGCAGGCGGGCTAGGGCTCCATCCCCCCCCCCCCCCACGTTGCCCCTGACATGCTACAACCTGTCATGCATGGTCATCACAAAAGGGCCCTGCTGTTCGAGGCCCCTCTGCCCCCTGCTGGTTTCCTGCTCAGCCTAATCACAGGTTTACGCTTGAAAGTGTCTGCCTGTGCAAGATTGCGTTTTGCATACAGCTTTTGGGCGTGCTTGGTGAGGGGATCGACCGGCGCACTGTTATCAAGGCACAAGGGGTGCCAATCGTGCTGGTGGGTGGGCTTGTGGCAGGTGGTGGGTGTGTGTGATTGAGGCATCCATGCTTTCACACGCGCCCGCCAATCATAACCTGTGTGCGTATGCACTCGTACGTTGGGCGGGCGGCGGCGGCGGTGGGTCGGACGGCGAAAAGGCGGACATGCAGGGTGCACTGCCACAAGCACGGCGCCGGGAAATATGGGTCGGGCGGCTGGCATGCAGAAGTGGTCATAATGGCTTAGATTTTCCTGCGACAAGAACGCAAGGCAAGCCGCGTGCAGATGGCCAGTACCGCAGCCGCGATGCAACAGCTAGGTGGGCAGGCGCCAGCAGAAGGCCGCTGGTCGGCTCGCGCAGGCCGGTGATGGCGCGCTCTTATTAGCCGCCGGCGTGCCCTGCGCCGGCAGCCTCCCTGGGGCCCAGCGGCGCGCGCGCCAAGCCAGCCGCGGCGCGGCTGGCGGCCTCGAAACCACCGCCGCCGCCGGGCCAGTGGCAGCGCGCGCCGCATGGAGGCACCTGCCGCGCAACTGCACTTGCCGCGCATCACACGGCACAAGCAGCACCCCATGGTGCTCCCTCCTCTCCTCCTCCTGGAAATCCCCACTGACGCCACCCCCCTTGCCTCCTCACAATTCCACCACCACGCCTCATGCACCCTATATAACCCCGCTAGACACCTGAGCTCGCCGCCTCCCCACTCCCCTGCGCCGCCTTCTCGCCCTTGCCAGCCCCCGCCGCGCCGCCGCCGCCGCCGCTCTCCGCGCCCTCCCCGCCTGCGCCAGGCCCCTCGCCACCGCCGCCGCCGCCGCGCTGCAGGCGCACCACGATCGCCGTCATGTTGTCGCAGCCGACGCCGCGCGACTCCTTGGGGTCGCTGGCCAGGCAGGCGTCCAGCAGCTGGCTCGCGCTCTCTGTCGGGCTGGCGCCCTGCGCCAGGCGGGCGCGCAGGAAGTCGACGGCCTCCTGGTTGGTCATCACGTCCCACACCCCGTCGCAGG
>NW_014007302.1:0-2310 GCF_000611645.1 Monoraphidium neglectum | reverse complement strand
GCGCGCCCGCGCCCGCGCCCGCCGCGCCGGCGCCGCCGGCGCTCGTCGCGAGCCGGGAGGCGCACCTCTCGCGCGGCTGGGCGGCGCCAGCAGCCGCGGGCGCCGGCGTTGCAGAGCCGTTGGGCGCGCTCGACGCGGCGGCGCTGCGTCAGCGCGTCGAGGCGCGCGCCCCCAGCAGCGACAGCTGGCGGGGATTCAGCGTCTCGATGCCGTTCCTGCCCGGCGGCGGCGACGGCGCCGACCCCAAGGCCTCCGCCGCCGCGGCCGCGGCCGCCGCCGAGGCGGCCGGCGGCGCGTGGCTGCGGCGGCTGGACCGGCGGGATGGGCGGCCCCCAGGGCGGGTGGCGGCGCCAGGGCTGCCGAGGGGCGCGTTTGGGGCGTGGGCGCTCCCGGACGACGAGGCGGCGCTGTGTGAGTGGTGGCCAGAGGGAGTCCTGCTTTGAGGGTGGTGGGCTGTTGTTTTTGGCTGCATGCGTGTTAAAGGGCCTTTGGGTGGGTTTTCCGATAACTGATCCTGCACGTTGGGCGGCTTTGTTGGGCGGCGTTGTTCGTTGCTGTTTGCTTTCCCCGTATGCTGGGTTTCTGGGTGGCGTCAGGGTGCGAGTCCCAGGTGATCCATTGTGATGACAAGCGGCGGGCAGAGCGCCGCATGCGGGGACCGCGCGGCGGACGAGCCCGGGCGACGAGACGCAATGCGCCGAGGCGTGCAGCGGGGGGTGGCACCAGCCCCGCGAGCCCCTCCTTGCCACAGCATGTGGCGACCCCAGCCGTCCTCGCACCCACGCGCCCCCGTGGCGCACCCGCAGCTTCAGTTGCCGCCCGCCGCGCGGTTCAACCGCACGCACCTGCTACGGGGGGCGCGCTTGTCATGGCTCGTGCGGGTCCGCGTTGTGAACACGACCCTTGCACGCCGCCTTGACAACCCAGCACCCCATCCTCCACAACAAAAGAATCTGCAGCCGCCCTGGCTCTTCTCCCGGGGAAAGCCCCACATCCACCCCCCTACCCACCCTCACCGCCCCAACCCAACAATGTCATCAGGTGACGTCGACGACGAGCCGCCCCTTGCCGCCGCCCCCGCCCCGCCGATGACGTCATCAGGCGTCGCCGCCGCCCCCGCCGGCGTCCCCGCGCCGGCCCCGAAGCTGTCGGGCCCGTCGGCGGCCGCCAAGGCGGCGCGGGCCCAGGGGGCCGCGATATTCGATGGCCTCTGGATGTTGGGGGCCGAGGAGGAGGAAGAGGAGGAGGAGGAGGAGGCGGAGGGAGATGAGGATGATCTGAGTGCAGCAGCAGCATCCAAGGACTTGGCCGATGCAGATGTCGTGGCCGAATCGGCGGCGGCGGGCGCGGCGCCGTCGGCGCTCGAGCAGGCGGCCGCAGGCGATGGTGCTGGCGGCGGGGCGGCGGCGGCCGCGGCGGCGGATGGGGCTGCGGAGGCTGACCACTTGGACACGCTGCTGGGCGCGGCCGTGGCTGGGCGCGTGGTGGGTTGTCTGTTGGTGGTTGGACCCCGCTCGCCTAGTCGCAAACAGTTCGCCTGCGGTGCGTCAGCATTGCAGTGCCGCCACGTCCTGCCGGCTCATTCCTCACCGCCCCAAGCGACCCCCCTTTTCGAGCCGCCGTTCCCGAAACGCACCCTCTCTCGCACACCCGCCCGCCTCTCCCCCCAACCCCTTGCCAGACCCCCTCCAGCACCACGGCCGCCGCCACCGCCGCCGCGGCCGCCCCCAAGCGCCGCCGCGGCGACCTCGAGTTTGCGGTGCGTGGCGGCATCGACGACGTCCCGGGGGCGTGGCGGGCGCTGAAGGGGCGCGGCTTTGCCATAGAGTACCCCTTTGAGCTGGACGTCTTTCAGAAGGAGGCGGTGCTGCATTTGGAGGCGGGCCACTCGGTGGGTGGCGCAGCAATGGGTGTCCCGGGTGACGGGGGTGATTAGTCGTGTCGAAAGCGCGCCGTGCTTGCTGCATGTGGCTCGCGCGTCTTAATGGGCTCGGTTGTTTCGGTGCGGGGGGCCGGCGGTTGGGCGGTGCCGCATGGAGGGCGAGGTTTTTCGCGGCTTTGTGAGGGTTGGGCTGTGCGGTGTGTTGGGGAATTACGAGGAGGGGCGGTAAGGGGTAATTTCGTGGGGTACGCGTTGTTGATTTTGTGTGCGTGTGAACGGGGCCGATGGTTGCTAGGGGAGGGCTGGGGATGGGAGGGAATTGGCAAGGGAGGGTGCGTGGTGGTTTTGGGGTGGGGGTTGGTAGGGATAGGTGGAAGGGGGTGGGTGTGTGGTGGTGGGGCGTGGGTGGTGGTGGTGGGGGGGTGCGA
>NW_014007303.1:0-2311 GCF_000611645.1 Monoraphidium neglectum | reverse complement strand
AAAGTAGGGGCCCGCTCTGGCAGGTCGCATTCCTCTGACCAGCCTGCTGTTTCAACCCCAGTCCCGCCGTCCCGCAAGGTCGTCGGCGCGGCCCGCCCGCCAGTCGCCGCTGCCGCGCAGCAGAAGCAGCGCCACACACCTTGACGGCGGCACGCCGCCGTTGGGGCGGCACCAGGGTGGCGCGTATCCGCCGGTGATGCCCGTGATGGCTCCCTGGGCAAGGATGGCCTCCAGCATCTCTGGGCGGGTGAACTGGGGCACGGCGATACAGGGGCGGGGGGAGTGCGAGATGGTGCAACTGTTGTTCAACTGCTCTGTCCCGTGTGGCGGCAGGCGACGGCTGGCCCGTCGCAGGCGCTTTCGTTGCCGATCCATCAGAGTGCCACGGTATATGGGCGCAGCACGCGCAGCGCGACACAGTCCCGGAGGGCGGGGAAGGGCCTTGCCCCCGCGCAGGGGTCCGGGGTGAAAAAAACGCGGGCGCCCGGATGGCGTCGCTGTGCGAGCGCGGCGCGGCCCCGCGCGGCCGCAAAATGTGACAGGATTTGACAATGCACGCGTGAATATGATGGGTCACTGACCTTCACGCCACATCGAGTCCATGCGTCAAAGCCTGAGAGCGCCCTGTCCTTTGACAGCCGGTCGGCCTCTGGTGGCACGTAGGCGGCGAAATCCACCAGGTATGTCGGCATGGTCCCGCCTGATAAGAGGCATGCGTTACAGCGATTAAAGAGGATTAATGGGCCGTTGACGGCCGCCGGGCGCGTCGACGCGCAGGCGCGCGCGCTCGTGGGTGCTCGAAACGCGGCGGGGCGGCGCGCAGGCATGGGCTGCCCTACGTCACATGTAAGCCACACGGCGGCTGGTGGCAAGGGGCGCGCTTGGACAGGTGCTGCCTTTATAAGTCATCGCACCCTCCAGATCCACCGCCCAAGAGGGCTTGATGTCCAAAGTATCGGTCAGTTGCAGATCGGTTGCGCGTGTTGTCTACCACATTGAGCTCTTAGAAACTGGAAATGACATATTGCAATGCACGTATCAACCTACGATTGTTTGACTACACCCTCCGCGGCACCCGCGATCGCGACGAGTGAGCAGTGAGTCGCAGTTGTGTTTCTGGGTGACGGCCAGTGAATCCGTGGCACAATGATTACATATGAAGATCGCGACCACTCTGCGGCCACGTTTCCCACCGCTGGATTTTCTGGGAAGAGGCGTTTCTGCGTGCGTAATTGCCACAGCCTAGCATGTGACGCTAGCCAGCTCCCCCTGTCACTTGTGTCCCGCTGTTGCCAGGATCAATTCAACATCAGACAGCAACTGCTCATCCATGATCAAAATCAAAGGGACACGCAGCCAGGCAATCACCAGGAGGCGCAGTAAGCAACGCCACACCAAAACGCAGTCGCTAATCGTCTTTGATGTTGAGTCACCAGCTTCCTGATTCCCTTACCAACCCCCTCTCCTACGTGATGCCACCTGAAGCACTGCTCAAGCGTGCTGGAATGCAAATCCGCTCTCGCCCCTCGCTGCTGCTGCCGCCCCTCCTGCCTGCCCCGCTGCTGCTGCCACTGCTGCCGCTGCCGCCGCTGCCGCTGCCGCCGACCCGCTGCTGCCGCCAGCACCGATTCTCAAGCTCGTCCCCTGCGCCATGCCTGGTTGCCCGTGATTTGCTGAGTTGGGTGGCCCCTTACGCATCAGCAGCACAGCCCTGGGCCGGCTGCGATGACCCAGCTGCGCACGTGCCCAAACCCTCACCGACCTAACCCCATCGAGCAGTGTCAGCCTGCATGATGCACGACATCCATGACAGCGAGCCCCGATGCGCATGCAAACGTCCCTGGCTGACCTGTTCGCTTTGGGGTGATCTCTTCCTGCACAAAGCAGACGGCGAAACAAACGTAATCGCTTCGCGAGGATTACACCCCGCGTGTCACCATCCCGCCACCCCCCACCGCCGCGCCCGCCTCTGCCCCCGCCGCCGCTGCCGTCTGCTCCCGCGCCGCCGCGCCCCCGACGCCCGCCGCTGGCGCGAGCGCCCCGCTGAAAGCAGACAGCGCCTCGAGGTGCGCGCGGCACGCGCGCGCGCCCTCGGGGATCGCCCTCAGGGTGTCCTCCCAGCAGCTGGGCGGCGCGTCGAGCGCCGCCGCCCAGCCGAGCGCGAGCGCGGCGTGGTCTAAGACCTCCGTGCCGCCCGCTGCCTGCTGCAGCAGTGCGTCAAAATCTGGCTGGTGGGCCGGGTCAACCGGGATGCTCGGCCGCAGCTTGGACGCCCGCAGGCGGTCCGCGATGACGTGCTTCGACTCCACTA
>NW_014007304.1:0-2313 GCF_000611645.1 Monoraphidium neglectum | reverse complement strand
GTCGAGGCGAGGGCGCAATGGTGGTTTTACGGGGGTGGGGGTGAGAGGCGAATCATGGCGCGGGGAGCACCCCTAGGGTGGGAGAGCAGGGGGGCGCGAGAAGGCAGTGGGACTTCAGTACTTTGGGTGTGTTTGGGGTTTTCGCAGGGAGCCATCATGTGCAAAGAAGGCGTGTGTGTGTGTGGGGGGGGGGGGGGGCGGGTTGAAGGGGGAGCTTGATGCACAATGTGCACTCGTGGTAACAGGCGAGGGGGACAGTAAAGGACTGGTGTACCCTGCATTCTAGGAGTGAGCAGTCAGCGGAAGGGGCGGAATGACGGGGGCGGGGTGTTTGATGCACGGGCTCGCATACTTGGTGGCGCGTTGTAGTGCGGGGCCTCGTGCAACATGCACAGTCGCAGGAGTCGTGCGGGAGGAGGGACATGAGATGGGGGCGGAAGTTGGAAAAGGATGGGAATTGCGATCAGAGTGGCAGGCATCCAGGGTTTCCCGCGGCCACCTGCATGCGCACGCCAGAGCGCCACACAAACCACACTACACAATGCAGCGATGCTGACCGTGCGCACACCTCAAGTGCATGCACACTAACACAAATACGCTCACACGCACTCACACACACACGCATCCCATGTGCGCATGTAAGCACCCACGCAAACACCCACATACACTCGCTCACGTGTGCGCCTCCCACACACACACACATACACACACACACACACACACACACACACACTGCAACGCGCAGGGAAGCCCGCAAGGTCCCCACCGGCTACGGCCCCCCCGACGACATGCGTGCCTGCATGCCCACCGCCGGGGCCCTCTCCTTTGACGTGGTCAGCCAGGCCAGGCCGCTGGAGGGCGCGGCGCCGCTGGCGGATGAAGCATTGATGGCTCTGCTGCAGGACAGGGTGAGCAGCCCAGGGGCAGTCACGGAGGAGGAGGCGCAGATCTGGCTGTGCCGATTCATATGTCATGCAACTCTGAGCACAGCGTCACCAGATTGGCAGAACACTGGTCGATCAATGCAAATTCCGGCAACCAAACCCATACCTTGGGAAAAATCGTGTCACAGGTGGGCATCGAATTTGAACCTCCGCCGGAGGACGGCGGCAGCCCGAGCCCGTTGCCTGCATCCGATTTTGCGGCGGCCAACTCCCAGATCCAGGCGCTGCGGCGCGCGGCGCCGGGCCTGGTGGTGTCGAGTGCTCAGGCACGCATGATTGCAGCAGAGTGCTTCCAGGTGGGTAGGGTTGCCGGCGGCGGCTTTGAGAGGCGCTGCCCGTGCAGCCGGCCGCGTGCAGCCGGCCGCGTGCAGCCGGTGGCGTTGGGGAGAGCCATTGAGCGACGGCTGATTCCCTGCAGCACGCCTCCGCTCTGGGCAGGCATGCACAGCGAACAGCAGAGATTTAACCCGCGGCAGCGGCGCCAATCACGGCTCTCGGCCATGCCCTTGTTGAGGCAGAGCAACCTCAGCCCTCTGAGACCTTCCTACGCGCCTCTGTGACCGCTCACTCCCCATGGCCGCCCTGCAACCCTCGCAATCCCCGCAGTTTGGCCCCCACCGCGTGGAGGCGGCGGTGGTGCTGTTCCCTCTGACGGTAGACCGCGGAGACGCCTACTGGACGGTTGCGTATGGTGGGTCCCTTTTTTCACAATCTGTGTGTGTGTGAGCCAATGGTGGTGCGACTGCAGCGGGGGCAGGGTGGCTTTGATTGGGCATGGTTTGGTGGCGGCGCGCTGTCTGTCCCTCCCTGCAGCTTCTTCCCAAGCATGCCAAAGCTCAATGTGGCCCCCACTTCGCCGCCCGAAGCACCAACACCGCAGCGTTGCGAACCTCACGCCTGCTTCGCAAACACCTCAAACGACCCCGACCGACCCACGGCAATGCAACATCGCCGTGCGTGCCATTCACCCCTGCTCCCACAGCCCTCTCAGGGATTGAGCAGTCGCTCCTGGCCTCACGCATCGGCCCCGCGGCGCTGTTCAATCCGAAGCGACCCAGCGGCCACTACCTGCTGGACACGGCCCACCCCGGGCACATGGAAATCGCCCGGAAGCTGGTAGCGGCGGCTGTGGCTTCGGGGGAGCTTCCCAATTTATGGAATCTGCGGCTCAGGGGTGAGTGGTTGGTTGGGTGTTGACCTGGGAATGGGAATCACATCAACCCCATTTTGTGTGTATGCAACTGCCCATGTGCACAGTTGCACTCGCCCGCCCGTTTGGTCATCAAAGTTGCACAATGGCGTTTCCAGTGCAATTTGTTTACCACCACGTATGTGTGTGTGCTCACTGCCGCCTCTTGATGTCACCGCC
>NW_014007305.1:0-2314 GCF_000611645.1 Monoraphidium neglectum | reverse complement strand
GACCGAGCAGCGGCAGCGGCGGCGGGGGCGCTGCAAAGGGCAGGGCATGGCCGCGCCTTGCGGCAAGTCGGAGCGACGGCCGCCTGTCCTCGGGTCGCCAGCCAGGTGCGCTGTAAAGTTGGCGCCGGCGCTGCCGCCTCAGCAACAGTCGCAGCCGCCAGGCGGCGGCGCGCGCGCCGGGGCCGACGACGCCGGCAGCGGCGCCGCTGACGGCGGCGGCGGCGGGGGTGGCGGCGGGCAGCAGCTCGATGACGTCAGCAGTTTCTCTGGGCAGCTTCTGTCTTTGGAGCAGCGGATCGGCGGCGTGATTGCTGCGTGCCTGCGGATTCAAGGTGGGGCCGGCGACGGCGACGGGGGCGCGGCCGCCGCTGCAGCCGGCCCGGCGGCGTTCGACCGGGCGTGTGGCTTTGGCGGCAACGGCGGGAACGGGCGCGGCGGCGTAGCAAGCGGCAGGGCCGCTGGCGAGGGCGGAGGGGGCGGTGACATGTCATGTCCGCCGTCCCTGGCAGCGTTGACGCTGGGGTTGGTGCAAATCGTGACCGGGGCCGAGCGCCCTCACCCGCACACCTGCGAGCCGCCCGAACCGGCGGCGCTCCGGCCGCTGTTGTCACCGGCGTCTGCGCGCCGGCGGGCGCAGAGGCGCGGCGGCGAAGGGGCCGCTGGGGCCGGCGCCGCAGCAGTGAAGCGGTCGCCAACAGATGGGGGGCTGACGGCGGAAGAGGCGACGGTTGCCGCAGGGGCGGACGGGTGCGCCCTCCCCTGGGGTGCGTGGGGGCAGGCAGCCTCTGGATGCAAGCCTGCTTGCAGCGTGCCAGAGGGCGCGCCCTGGCTGTCGCCTCAGCGGCCGCCGTCCGCGGCGCCACAATCGGCGCTCGACGGCGGAAGCATGAGCGGCAGCAGCGGCGGCAGCGGCGGCCGGGGCGGCGAGCGCGGCGGGAGCGGCACCGCGGGCGGCGGGAGCGGAGACGGCAGCGGCTGCGGGTGACTTTGACCGACCGGTGCCACCCAGCACCCCGCATGTATGTGTATATATGTGTCATCAAATGACAGGGAATCACCTGCACTACTGCATGTAGCTTGGGGCCCGACTTTCTAGATTTGGGCCTGTGCTGGGGTAACCCGTTTGCCTGTGAATGTGAAATGCCAGCATCATCATGTGTCCCTGCCTTGTTTACGTCTGTTACCTCAGGACCAGAAAACTATGGATAGGATTACCCGGATCTTCTACACCCGTACGTGATCGTCACCTGCAGCACCCTCAAAGCCGTGAGCCCGAGGCCGTCTCTGTGACCCCGGCCTGCCAAGCCACACTGCGCCGAGACGCGCCACAGCCTCCTTTCGACAATAGAGGTTCTGGGCGGCGGCGATTGCATACGTAAACGGCATGTGGGAGGCGGCCGGCCGGGGCCTCCGCGATAGTGGCTGCCCCGCAGCCGCCGCGGGGGCCGGTCAGATGAAAGCAACGAGAATGGATTGAAAGCGACAGTCGCTGGGAAGAGCGACAGGAAAGCGATGCCAATTGGAAAATACATGCGGACTTGCGGGAAGATAGAAAGGTCGTGGGGGCGGTGAAGCGCTCGGCCCAAGTGGCGCCACCGCCCAGCTGCACCTTTCGCCACTTCTTGTCTTGAATCTCGGGGCGCCACAATCAAGGTGACACCCAGCCCCTCTGCCCCTTCGTTGCGCGTCTTGGGCTTGTGTGCTGCCCCTCTCCCCTGGTCCCGCCTTTGCCCCAAAGCACGCCACAATCAGCCTGTGCGTGCGCCATTCATCCATGCACCCCACATCAGGCCACCCCAGCTTCCCCCCCATTCCAGCTGCCCTGCCCGTGAGTAATCGCGGGCCTCAATCACCACTTGCTGCCCAAATCCGGCCTGTCGCCGGCCGTGCGTCGCTTCTCAGGCTTGGGGCTCGCCGCCATCAACCTCAGCTCTTCCAAGTGAGAATTCACCTTGGGAGTGACCGGCGAACTTCCACCCGCCCCGGCGCCCGGGCTCGCTGCCCCTTGTAGCGCTCCAGGCTTGCCGCCACCGCGCGCGCCTGCGACCTCCCCCACCCCGGCCGCGCCCGCCGCCCCCGCTGCGCCGCCGCGGGCGGCGGGCGCGGCCAGGACGCGCAAGGCCGTGATCCCGCTGCTGTTGCTGCCGTTGCTGTTCATCGAGGCGGCGAGGCCGCGCGACGCGCCGGCCTTGCCGCCAGCAAAGCGGTCCGGCGCCGCGCCTGTTCCGGGGCCACCGCCCGCGCCCGCGCGGGACAGCATGACCCCCACGAAATCCGACAGCGCCGCGCTCGCAGCGACTGCGCCCTCCAGCCG
>NW_014007306.1:0-2314 GCF_000611645.1 Monoraphidium neglectum | reverse complement strand
CCCCAGACGAGCTGGGCCACGACGAGCACCTGGCCCGCGCCCTGCAGAGCGGCGGCTTCGCGGCCTTCCCCGCGCTGCTCTCGCCGCCGGGCCTGGGGCCCGCCACGCACCCGGGCCTGCTGTGCCGCCGGCTGCTGCTGCAGGTGCACCTCGAGGCGAAAGCTGCCTGTCGCTGGCCGCCGATGCTGCGATTTGCATGACTGTATGCATTCCACCCAGGGCTTCCACCATTACCCCCAGTTGATTGCTGATCGGCCCTCATGCGGCAACCCCGTTTTGACTCCGTTTGACCAGGCACTGTGCCTGGTCAACAGCGCGTTTGACCTGGACCCGCTGCGGCTGGACGGCGCGGTGCTGCACCAGCTGGTCGAGGCGGTGGCCTCAGTGCTGGAGGGTGGGTGGAGGGTGGCATCAAAAGACCATTGACGGCTGGGGCAGGGCGGTTGCTGACGTCATGCTGTCATGCTGTCACAATCATTCAGTGATTCTCCCGCACCCGCCTTCAGGAGGAGTGCATGCGCATCCGCTCTGCATCCTGTGCCGCATGTCCTCCCTCTCCACGCTCACCATCGGCCCTTAACCAGCACTCCTCCAGCCGCCGCCGACAGCTGGGGCATGGCAAGATCCCATCCCTCCTTTTTTATCACCTAGACCTCCCTCCCCACCATTTCACATGCATTAACCCCCCCCCTTGCACCCCCCACCCCCCAGGCTGCCCTGGCCTCGCCGCCGATGTGTGGGACGACACGCTCCTCTTGACCGCCCCCCTGCGCGCGCTGCTGCACCAGTGCTGCGCGCTGTTCCCCGCCTTCCCGCGCCCGCTGCTGCGGCTGCTGGCGGCGCTGGGGTCGGGGCGCGGCGGGGCGGCGGAGGCGTACGCGTATCTGGCGAGAGAGCCCGTGCTCACGGTGCTGCACGAGCAGGTGCGGGCGCCCTGAAGACCACCGAGTGCTTGCTAGATGTGGCTGGCTTCTTGGGGCCGGCAGGGCGAGTATATGTTGCGTTCAAACTCTTTGGATCAGCAATTCGCTGGTGCGGGGCGCCTGCGCCGCGCACGACTGGCCGCACTCAGCATTCTCCGCGTTCCTTGGTCCGTATTCCCCAGGGCCAGCCGGGCATCCGCCAGGCCGGCGCGGGGTCTGACGTGTTTTTCTGCGACGACCTGCCATGGTCCATGGCGCCAGAGGTCCTGGGGACGACGCTGCCGCCGGTGGGCCATGCATTTGTTTTCATGTCTAGGGTTGAGGGTCCAGACGACCCCAGAGCGGGGGTGGGGCGGCTTTGAAAAAGGCGGAGCCCGGCGAGGAGGGTGCGGAGC
Source organism: Monoraphidium neglectum (assembly GCF_000611645.1). Lineage (NCBI taxonomy): Eukaryota > Viridiplantae > Chlorophyta > Chlorophyceae > Sphaeropleales > Selenastraceae > Monoraphidium > Monoraphidium neglectum. The sequence goes on along the minus strand of NW_014007306.1, from coordinate 996 downwards.
GGCGCCAGGCCGGGCGCTGTCGCTTGGCAGGGCAGGAGGCCGCGCGATGGAGTGCGTTTGTGTTTGGTTAGGGCCCATGGCTGGCCGGCGTGCATGCGCCGCACAAGGACAGAGCTGGTGTTTCACCAGCGACCCTCGTTTGTTGTGTTGTGCGGCCATGTTCTCCTGCCGGCCCGCAGGGGAGCCGAGGCAAGGCGATCGACCTGCCAGTGTTCCTGTCGGCCGGCGCTGCTGGGCCGGCAGCTTCCGAGCAGCTGCTGATCCAGTGGGAGGTCCAGTCGGACCAGGGCACCGGCCAGGTGCTGCTGCTGGCGCGCGCGGCGCACTGCATGCGATACATCGCCGAGGCGCGCGCGGCGGGGCGCGGCGCGTCAGGCGGCGCAGAGTTTGAGGTGGGCCGCGGGGGGCGCGCTGGCTGCGCGGTCGCTCGCGTCTTGTCCTTCGTATGGCGAGTCGGTAGCCCTTTGCTTCAAAGGCTCTAGGATTCGCAACGCGCTTGCACCTGAGTGCATCGCTGATGATGACCAACCATTACCAATCATCAGAAATCATTACTCACCATCATCAACCAATGTTGATCATTATCGAAGTCACTACCAACCATTACCCGATCCCTGCTCCATACTGGCATTGAGCCCGGATGCCCGCCCTGTCTAATGCCTGCCCCTCCCCCCTCCCACAGGACCTGACCCTCATACTCGCCCTCATGCGCACCCTGCTGGATGGGGAGCCCCTGCTCGCGCGCCGCCTGGCGGCAGTCAGCATCCCATACACCGTCGACGAGCCCACGGTCGACTGGCTGGGCGTCTTCGCCGCCGGCGCCGACCTGCTGCCACAGGCGGCGGACGAGCTGGCGTCGTCGTCTGCGTCGAGCGCTTGCGCGGGCGCAGGGGACGGCGTGGCGCGCGCGCTCGCGGCCGCGGCGGACTGCATTGTTGCGGCCGGCGCGCTCGCGGCGCACCAGCCCGCGCGCGTCTCCGAGGCGCTCTCGCGCAC
>NW_014007307.1:0-2315 GCF_000611645.1 Monoraphidium neglectum | reverse complement strand
GTGTAAGGGGGAGCGGGGGAGTGGTAGTGGAGGGCGGGTGGGAGAGGACGGTCGCAGATTGCTGTTTGGCATTCAGCAGAATCGGAGCAAGATGTCAGGGTTGGTTGACCGGCTAGGGCATCAGCACTGTCAGCGCAGCACAAACTGGGGTTTGGAGGCATTCCTCGTCAGCCTGCGAATGCCTCGGCAGCAGCGGATTTCACAAAGCGTGCTTTGCCTTGCGGCGCAGGTGATTATGCCTCCCATGCAGGCGGCCCCTGCGCGCCGCTCGCCCCAACCAGCACCCGCGCGCACCTGCAGCTGCATGAGGAGGTCGTTCTTCGCGGCGCCGCCGTCCATCCTCAGCACTGACATGTGGCTGACGTCAGCGTCTTTGGAGGGGGGGCGTAGGGCGGAACGGGGCAGTGGGAGGTGGGCAGCGAGGAAGCGCTGCCTCTGTCACCGTTCAGCAGACAACTTCAGGCCGCCGTTCTTTTACACCAATCAACCATTGGCAAGGCTTGCGCCACAACAACACTTGACTTGTGAAGCTGTATTTTATGGCTTGCTACATTGTTCGCAAACCAGATATATGCCCAGAGAGTAAGCTCACCAAATAGAGTGACAGAAAGGAGTCCACAGAGTGCCGCGCGCACACCCTCGCTCGGCAAGGTGCGCGCATCCGGATCCCCCCCAAAGCCGAAGTGAAGCTCCGATGAAGCTGCATGCGTGTCCTCTCACCTGCCCTCATGGCGTCCAGCACCTCCCGCGTCTGCAAGCAGATCGCCTCCAGCAGGGCCCGCACCACGTGGGCGCGCGTGGTGAAGCCTGGGCGCGCGCGCAAGTGTAAGAGTGCGTGTGTGTGTGTGTGTGTGTGTGTGTGTGTGTGTGTGTGTGTGAGAGAGAGAGAGAGAGAGAGAGAGTGTGTGTGTGTGCGAGCGTGTGTATTCATGTTTATGTGTGTTTGTTCAGGAGGGGGTTTGTATCACCCTGTCATTGTGTCAGCGGACTAGAGCGCCCCAATGCGGGCGTGAGCAATTTGGCGGGGAGGCTTGTCAGCATCCGGAAAGTGGCAGGGCAGCGCAGAGCGGCTTGTCTGCGACCCCAGGCACAGAATGTGTCCAAGGTTTTGACGCGTCGCTGCGTCCGACCCGCGCGGTGGTTGCTTGAAAGCTGGAGCCGGCCCCTCCATGCCATCTACCTTTTCAAGCAATACTGTCGTGCGTCGAGAACTCAAGCAGTTTGAACGCGCATCTCAACACAACCGCGCGTATGAAGACACGCCTAACGTGTTTAGATTCAAAATAACAAGAAATAGCCAGCGCCTTGCTGTACCACGAGCCATGTCGCGATGAAGCCTTTGGGGGACAGGTGCTCGCTGGCTACTGCTTGCCGCTGTTGGCGCTGCTTCGGCCCATGCCCCGACTGCGCAGCAGACGCGCCATTGACCAGCACAGCTGGATTCACGACCTGCGCAATTTTACCCCCCGCAGCCGTTTGATGACCCTTATCATATGCCCAGTGCTGCGGCGCTTCCAACCAGCAGCAGGAGCAGCCTGAGCAGCAGCAACGGCAGCAGGAGTTGCATCGGCAGCGGCAAGGCAGCAGCGGCAGCCTGCCCCCGGAGACGCCCCCGTCCTTCGCCGCCGCGCCCGCCTCGCCATTCCAGCAGCAACAGCTGTCCAAAAGCCACGCCGCCCCCTGCAGCCGCGATTCCCCAGGCCCGTTTGACTGCAGCTTCACGCCGGCTGCCCCTGGCGCTCTTGAGGCGTTTGCCACGCGCACCAACGCGGCAGAGTGCATGGCGTTCTTGCAGTCCGGCCTCGACGCCGCCGGCGCGCGCACGCGACTGCCGGACGCGCATTCTGCGGCGTCCGACCCGGCCGGCGCGCTCCCCGCCGCGCTCAACGCGGCGCACGAGCTCCTTGCGCTGCTGCGGCGCTCGGACGAGCTGCGGCGCGCGCAGGAGGAGGCGGCGGGGCGGCTGCGGTCAGAGGCGCGCGCGGCGGGCCACGCGGCGGAGGAAATGCGGGGGCGGAGCGAGCAGCGGGACCAAGAGGCCGCCGGCCTCAAAATCAAGGTGATAGCAGCGGGGTGTTGCGTCCCTGCCCCGCTTCACTTCACTGTGACCTCAGCGGCACTTCTTGCCCCCGCTTCATATAACCCCTGGATCAACAAATTCAGGGGTTATATGAAGTACTGTCCATCGAAATTGCGATGTGTTTACAAACGCAGTGCCGTGTGCGGATTGCAGCATGTGCGTCAGCACACCGCAGGGCGCGTGCTGGCTGCAACGCCATCCACGGCGCAGCTGCGCCCCTGCGCCCGCGCCACGC
>NW_014007308.1:0-2316 GCF_000611645.1 Monoraphidium neglectum | reverse complement strand
GTGTGTGTATGTGTGTGTGTGTGTGTGTGTGTGAGAGAGAGAGCATGTGCATGTCCTCGCAGTCGCGCATGCATGTGCGGGTGCAGGCGTGCGTGCAGTGCATGCCGGCCGCATGAGGGGGGGCCTCGGCAATGGAGGGCGCGAGCTCCCCTCACCGCCGCCCCAATATCGCGGCGCCCCGGCGCCCACTGCGTCCCCAGGCGCCCCAGCGCCGCGCGACAGCCGCGGGCGCCACGCGCTGCTTGGCCTCCCCACACGGGCCGCGCGCCCAGCCCAGCCCACGCCGACGCGCTTCCGCGGACGGGCCGCGCCCGGCGCCCGATACTCGAAGCTCGGCGCTGGTGCTGCCGGATAGCTCCCGTATCCGCTGCCGCCCTCTTCCCCCCCTCCCCTGCTCACGTGCTTGTAGCGCAGCGCGATCTTGGCCTCGCGCTCCTGGCGCTCGTGCTGCGCCTGCTGTGCCCTCAGATCCTTCAGCTCCTCCTCCTTGGCCGCGCGCGCCTTGGGGTGGAGTCCCTCCTGTTAGTGTCGCAGGTTTCGAGGCGGGGCGTCCGTGCTGGGGGGGCAGGGCCGGGCAGGGGCGCTCAGCTGGCGCGCGCGGGGGGCGTGCGGGCGCAGGGGGCGAGCGACCGGCAGGGTCGTGCGGGCCGCACGTCGGGCGGTTGGCGGGGACGGCGGCGGCACGCGGGCGCGTACCCTGCGAAGCAGCCGCTCGGTGCTGCGGATTTGGTTCTTGAGGGTCGGCTCTTTCTTGGGTTTGGCGCCTCGCCCGCCGCCCCGGCCGCCGCCCCGGCCGCCGCCCCGGCCGCCGCTCGCTGGGCGCTTGGCGACACGCCCACTAGGACCGCTCTGTGCACCTCTGCTGAACCCCGCGCCACCGCCGTTGCCGCCGCCTGGCGCCCGCTGAGGCTTCATGCCCGCCGGACTTGTGTTGCGCTGCAGTCTTTTGGCTGCTGCCGCCGCTGTCCCGCCACTACCGCTGCCGCCGCGGTCGCGTGCTGCACGAACTAGCGCGCGCTGCAGAGTGACTTCACTCAAGATTTACATACGATTCTTTATGATAAGCAACCACCGTTGCTTGGCACAAGAAAAGTACTGAGGTGGTGAGATCAGCCAGGGCTTTGTCACTGCTGCTCTCGGAAGCTAAGCCTTGCGACTATTTTGGACTTATCGAACAAATTGATCAGCTTGGCACCAATTGAACCGTCTTGCCAACGGCCCGTGTTTCGGTGTTGCACCTGCCTTGCGAGTACGGCCTGTCGGGTAGGCTTGAAAGTAGATCCCACTTTAGCGTTTCCAGGATTACGACAGCTTCCATAAGGAGCACTGGCGTCGTGCAGGAGCAGCGCATGCCTCATCATTGCTCCTCCACCGCCCGCCCACGATCCAGCTGCTCCTACGCAAATTGGGAAGGAACACTGGAAGGCACGAGCGTTCCCGCACCAGGGGAGCGGCCCGGTGAAGCGGCGCCACCCGCATCGCGGCCCGCTCGCGCTGCGGCGGAGCGCCCTCCCCGACGCGCAGCCGGGGCCGCGCGCCAGCGCAGCTTCTATGTCGTTCAGCGAAAGGAGGTCGAGGATGAGCTAGAGGCCGCGCTGTGGGCCAGGAGCGCGGCGCGCAGCGTCACCACAAGCGCATCCAAATCTCAGGGTAACGCTGTGCGGTCAGCCTCGCCCTGCAGCGACTCTGCAGCAGCCCCCGGGTCCGGCAAGCAGCAGCACCTGGCGCCCAGTGCAGGCGCGGGCACCGGCAGCCTTACGGAGCAGCAGGAGCAGCAGCGGCAGGCGGCCAACAACCGCGGCGACGACCAGGCGGGCGGCTTCCTGTGCGCCGTTGACGATACGCCAGCCCCGGTAATTCCGGGACTGTACATCGGCAGCATGCTGGCTGAGCGCAACCGGCGGAAGCTGCGGGATTGCGACATCACAGACATCCTCCAGGTGTGCATGCTGAGTCTCTGATTGATGTGTGTGGTGTGCATGCATGTGTCCGTTTGTTTGTCGCATGCGTGCAAGAGCGCACGTGCATGGATGTGGGTGTGACACAAGTGTGGGTGTGACACAAGTGTGCGCGCACACTGGCGCGTGCGTGTGTGTGTGCATGCGTCCCCATGCGTGCGTGTGCACTCCCTACATGCTTGCCCACCCACCCAGTTGGACGCCAGCGCCCAAGCGTGGCAGACCGGCAGCCCTGCCCCTCAGTCGGTGCCTCGCTCACATGCCCGCAGCTGCCAGCCGCCGGCGCTCCCTTGTCCGGCGCCGCGTCACCCTCAATCCCAATGCCACCCCATCCCCCCCTCCCCCAGGTCGCCGAGGG
>NW_014007309.1:0-2317 GCF_000611645.1 Monoraphidium neglectum | reverse complement strand
GGCGGAGGAAAGGCCACCTGGGAGAGGCCGTGCGATCTACACACGCACCTGCATGCCTGGCGCCGTGGTGAGGACCTGCAGCTTGATGCCCCGCGTCGGCTCGGATGCCTCTGCCGCCAGCCGGGGCCTGGGGGCGTGCGGTTTCGAAGGGCGGGCGGGCGGGCGGACGGGCGGCGGTTACGCGGACTTGCAGGCACGGGGCAGTCGGGGGCGCTGCGGCGATTGGTCGCCAGCCAGGGAAAACAAGCAGGCAAGAAAGATGCAATCAAATCAGAGAAATCCAACGACTAACAAGCAAAAAGCGGGGGCAAACCCCCATGCTGGCCGCGGGGGGTGCGGCGCCCAGGGGGGTGGACCCGCACGAGGCATGCGCCCTCATCTGCTCCCCGTTCCACGCTGCCACAGGCGCGCGTACGATGTGGACGCAACGCCGCCGCGGACGACGTAGCGCGCGTTGCTGTCTAGTCCGAAGAGCGCAAAGTTGTGGTCGTAGCCGTTTTCAAACTGAGATGCGGCCGACAATCGGTTGAGAGAAAGTACGATTGTGAGCTGCAGAGATTCGGTGTGTGTATGGGTGTGTGCAATTGATTGTGCGCGTGCACCCAGTTTGAAGGTGCACATCTGTGAGCCGCGCTGTCTACATGCCGCACCGGACGGATTGCCACCCACGCACACATCCCTGCGCCCCGCACCATCAAATGGACCCATCAATCACGCATCGAGGCGCCAGCAGCCCCTGCTGTTGAGCACCCTTCATCGCACCCATGCGCTCTCCCTCACGCTCAACCTCTTGCGCAGTCGCCTCCCACCTCGGCTCACTCTTACAGATACGCGTGCGTGTGCACAAGCCCGTGAGAACACACAGACACACAGACACACACACACACAACACGCACATGAGCGCGCACCAGCGCGCACACACACACACACACACACACACACACACACACACACACACACACACACACAACACGCACATGAGCGCGCACCAGCGCGCACACACACACACACACACACACACACACACACACACACACACACAAACACATTCACACAAACACGCATGCAAGCACGCCCGCACCTCTCCGACGCGCTCCCCAATCGTGTGTGGCTCCCGGAAGTCCAAAGCAGTGCCCTGAACAGGCGCCACCTCGCCAGTGGGAATCATCGAGTCATCCACCTGGGGTTCGTTTCAGCGTCGCCCAGTGCAGGGTTCAGGGTTCAAGCTTTAGGGTCAGCAGATGGCAGCATGGGTCGGCTCAAGATCGGCTTGGGGGCGGGGACGGGGCACAGGCGTAGGGGCCCAGCCGCGTGGAGGCTGGGGCCAGAGGTGGGCGGGGCCTGGGCGGCGTAACGTCCGGGGCGGTTTTGAAGGGAGGGGGAGCGGCTTCAAGCCATCCGGTAGGGATGACGCGGGAATCAAGCTATCGCGCTGCAAATCCTGCCGCCAGTCGTGGACCAGCCGGGCGTGCCCGGGCGTTGCACTTCTACCTGTCTTCATCTTTGACCGCCATGGCATAAACTCAGTGACCCACAGCCCCCCACAAAACAACTTGCAAAGGGACGCGCCGGCGTGTAGCAGTCTGCGTTGACGGTGACCGTGTGCCCCAGGATGGTGCCGCTGTCGTGGCCCGCCAGATTGAAGTAGCTGTGCTGCGCCAGGTTCACTGCAGGGGGCAGTAGCCAGTAGGATATTCGAGCAACAGTATTGTTGGGAATGGAAGGTGCATGCAGAGTGTGTTGTGAGTCGTTCGATGCCGCACGCGCGCATGCCTGCGCAGCGGCGCGAAAGGGGAACGCACGTTGGTGGCCCCCTAGGCACACTTAGCCACGCGCATGTGAACGCACCACCACATGCATGTCGGAGCATGCGCACCTGGAGTGGCTTTTGAGCATGTGGCGCGCATTGACACCCGCAGCTCTGGCAGTGACTCTGGCAGCTCGTAGGTCACAGTGACCTGGAGCTCCCCCGGGTAACCCTGCGAAACGTGTGGTAACGCATGTGTGCATGCGTGTGTGTTCTTGTGTATGGCTGGGTGGTTGGGCGTGCATGCGTGCTTCCTTGCTTGCTTGCATGCGGGCATGTGTGCGCGTGTGTGTGAGTGTGTATGTTGTGTGCATGTGGGTGCGCACATGTCATCGACAAAGTGTACTAGTGTGTGCTTCATGTGTGCCCAAACAGAGGGCCTGTTGAGGCAGGAAAGCGGCGGCTGGCATGCGGCGTGCGCGGCCGGGAAGGGCCCAGGCGCCAACGCCCCCGCTGAGGAGCCCGGCCGCGCCGGCCCCGCCGACCGCGGTCGCGCACACACCCCTGAGA
>NW_014007310.1:2314-2865 GCF_000611645.1 Monoraphidium neglectum | reverse complement strand
CCCTGGAACCCGGCCCCGCCTTATCCCCCCCCCCCACAGCTACGCGCGCACCAAGGACCCCGCGCTGCACTACACCGCCTTCGACTTCCACAAGGAGTGCGGCGCCACCAACTACGGCAGGCGCGCTATCACTCGCCTGCCTCGCCCCTGCGAACGGATGCCTTGCCGCCCCTTGCCTCGCGCTGCCTTCCGCCCTTCGCCGCGAGGGCTGCGCCCCTGAAAAAGCGCGGGTCTTTCGGCGCCCGACCTGGCGGTTGAGGTGTGCCCGGTCCGAAATTGCCGCGGCACGCACACCGCCCCTCCTCGCTGCTACCCTGCTCCTCGTTGGCCCGCAGGCTGTCTGCGCTGTGGTCCCAGATCGAGGGGGACGCGGCGGCGTTTGGGCTGTTTGTGCAGCCGGGGGAGGGCTCGCAGGTGGATGCAGCGCGGCAGGCTGGAGTGTTCAGGATCAACTGCATCGACTGCCTGGACCGCACAAATGTGGTGCAGGTGGGTGGGTCGCACGCGCACCCGCATATCCCTCCGTGCACCTATGAGTGCACATGGGGGGG
>NW_014007310.1:0-1764 GCF_000611645.1 Monoraphidium neglectum | reverse complement strand
GGGCATGTGAGTGAGCATGTGTGCTTGCACTGGATCGTGCGCGTGCGCGTGCCGCATCGGGAGCACCAGCAGGTCTGCCATGCATGCAGTGGCTCAGCAGCCCCAGGTGCATGCGTCATCAGCTTGCGGGTGAATCAGCGGCACATTGTTCTGCTTGAGCGGGGGGTGGACAGCGCTGTGCAGCGTGCTGCGCCGCTGCCCCCTTTGCTGCTGGTGCCGATCCACCCCACCACATCGGCCATGCAGGGCGTGCTGGGCCGCACCGCGCTGGAGTCTGTGCTGCGCACGATGGGCGTGCTGGCGGCCGGGGAGAAGCTGCCCACCGCGCTGCCCGAGGTGCGGCAGGCGACCGCCTTGCTGACGCGCCCGCCAGTCCCACACGCGCCGGGCAGCCCTGACGGGCCACATTCGTTATATGCCTGTCTTGATGTGTCCCTTGGGTGTGGACTCGCCGGTGTGCTTCATATTGGCGGGCCGCTGCTCTCGGAAGAGCTGTGCACCCAAACCTCGCGGCTTTCTAGGTGGAGGCGCGCTTCAAGGTGCTGTGGGCCGACCATGGCGATGACATCAGCAGGCAGTACGCTGGCACGGGTGAGCGCGTGGGCGGCGGTCCTGGGGCGCGGCACGCGCGCGGACCCCCATCTTCGGAGACCCCGCGTGCTGGGGCCGTCTCTTTACGGCACCAGCTGATCGCCTTGCAATCGTTCATCAGCAGGCCTCCCGCCCAACAGCACCCACTGACGTGCGTGCGCGTGTGCGTCAGAGCACGCGCGCTCGTGCACACACACACGCACACACACACACACACACACACACACACACACACACACACACACACACACACACACCATCATCGCGACAAGCGCACGCACGCATGCGCGTCGCGCCTCCACGCCCCCCCCCTTACAAAGGCGCCCTGAAGAGCGGGTTCACGCGCACCGGCAAGCGCACGGTGGGCGGCATCTCCGACGACGGCGTCAAGTCAGCCGTCAGGTACTACCTCAACAACTTCCACGTGAGCGGGGCCATGAGGGGCCAGGGGGCAAACACCAGGGGCGAAACCAGGGGGCAGGCTGGCGCCGGAGGTCCCTGCCATCCCTCGGTCCGCGTCTTTCCACCCCGCTCTGTTGGCACCCGGCGGCGTCTGAGCACCCCCATGCGGGGACGCACGCAACAAACCACCCTGCCACCTCCTCCCTTGAGACGCACATCTACCCCCTCCCCCACCGACGCCCACACACCACCACCACATCTCCCCCCTACATACACCCGGTCCCCTCCCAGACACACCATCGCGCCCCCCGCGTATCCCCACATGTTCGCTTCTCCCTTCCCACCTCCCCCACACACACCCCCACACTGCATCCACCCCTTCCGGGACCGAACCCCTTTCTCCCGTGTCTCAACTCCCCTCCCCCTGTACCCCAGGACGGCCACAAGCAGGACGCCCTGGACCTTATCAGCGGGGCCTACGCCGTCAAGCCGGACGTGAAGCTCAGGTTCAGGCGGCAGGTGGGGGGGCACAGGGGATGACGGGGCCGCCGGAGGGGCGGGCGGCGCGCGCGGGGGCCCGACGGGGGCGGGCGCGTGACGCCTGGATGAGGAGCTGTTCTGGTCGCCGCCCCGGAAGGCTCGCGCAGGCCGCGGCGGCAGCGCCTGATGGGGGGCCCAGGTGGCAGCAGGGAACGGCGACATTCTGGTGCGCTTTGGAGCGCTGTCCTCTGGTCAGTCGGTGCCAGGCCACTGCAGATACCCGCTCCTGGC
>NW_014007311.1:0-2318 GCF_000611645.1 Monoraphidium neglectum | reverse complement strand
CATCATCGCGCCGGACGGCACCCTGCGCCAGAAGACCATCAACGACCTGCCGGTCGGCCGCTCGGTCGACGAGACGCTGCGCCTGGTCAAGGCCTTCCAGGTGTGTGTGTGGGGGATGGGGTGGGGAGGAGCACATGCATGGTTGTAGTGCCTGGCATGTCGGTGTTCCTCACGAGGCGCTGACGCTGTGCGTGCACCTTTGTGTGTGCTTTGTGGGTGCGCATATGCGTGTGGGCTTACCTGTGTGAGTGCGTGCAGGGGGCCCGGCTTGGTTTATGATCGTCTCATGCGCCCGTCTGCCTGCGCGCCCCGTCGAGTCGGCGCTTGCTGCAGCTGCCCTGAACGTGCGATTGAACGAATGCTCCCTACTGGCCCCCAAAACCCTGCAGTTCACCGACGAGCACGGGGAGGTGTGCCCCGCCAACTGGAAGCCTGGGGAGGCGTCCATGAAGGTGGGCGGCGTAACACAGCCTTTTTTTGCTTGTCGAAGTCTTGCGTGGGTTGCCGGTATGGACGTCATGTCACATCTGCTGGGCACGCACGCGCACACACACACACACACACACACACACACACACACACTTACACACACATACACAGACACACGCTTCCACACACACGCGCAACAGCATTCTCACAATCCAAACACACCTCCCTGCCTCACCCATGCGAATCGACGCCCTGCCCAATTTGTGTCCAGGCCGACCCCAAGGGCTCCCTGGAGTACTTCTCCAAGGTCGAATGAATTGAAGGACGGCAAGAACCTGAGGACGCTGGCGGCAGCGACGCAAACCGTGCCGCCGCACAGGCGGCCGACGCCGGGGGCAGCCGCGGCGCGCCGGGCGGTGCCGCTGGGGCTGGGGCCGCGGAGGCGGGGGCGGCGGCGGAGCCGGCTGCGGCGCGGCCGCAGTGCTGCGCTGTGAGCTGATGTGGCGGACACGTGGAGGCGTCATGCTGCGAACTCGCGTGGCGGCGTCGCGGTGCCAAATTGCGCGTGTGTGTATCCATTGCAAATTCATTGCCTCCTTTTGGCAGGCCCCTAGCCCCACCAGCTAGGGCCGCTCCCTTTCTGCCTCTGTAACGAGTGCACATACACATCTTCAGAGTTGGATGCTTGGTCGGGCGCCCACGGCAGTCGGGCAGTGATCAGTGGAGCGCGACAGGGCAGCGAGGAGCGGACACAGCGCGTGCCCAGCAGTACTTGGGTGAGCACTTGTGGTGAGCGATTTACAAAGCATGAGTGTGCCTGCTCAAACGGTGCGTACACGTGAACTCCATTTGCCTGAAGCCGTCGCATAGAACATCACGAAAAAGATATGCACGGCTCAAACCAGCAAGTGAAGCACTGATCTGCTTGCGCGCACAGCCTGAAGTGCTTAGAGCTCATACAGGTTTCATAAAGCTTATGATTATAAGAGCAGGGCATCCCAACTGATAGCACAGCGCTGCTGAGTGCGGGCATTGGGGTCTTTGAGTCGTGTATAGCCTGCGTTGGACCTCACAGCTGCGGCATAGTAGTTTATCAGTGAGTCAAACTTCGCTGCCCGACCCCGCGCCGCAGCTCGCACTGCATGCGCGACGCCGCTCTACGCGGCGCACTGCAGGCGCCTGTCACTCGCACACGCGCCCCGCCGTCGCCCCACGCGCCCGCCGCGCCCCGCCCCGTCCCCCAGCCGCAGCAGCCATGAAGACCAAGGGCGGCCGCCACGCGATGAACCCCGCGGACGCGTTCCGCAAGCAGCAGCGCAAGAAGGAGATCGCGCGCAACAAGGCGGAGCGCCAGTACATCCGCGACGCCTATGGCCGCAAGGACAAGCCCCAGGAGTTGAGGGAGGAGTTGAAGGAGCTTATTGATTTGGAGGCAAACGGCAATCTGAGCAAGCTGCAGAAGATTCGGAAGAAGGTGCTGCAGGAGGCATATGATGCGGCGCTCAAGCGGCAGAAGGTGCGGAGGGCGTGGGGGGCCGCGCTCGGCCGCGCTGGGACGCGGGGCTGTTGTGGGCCGGCGGGCGGGCGCGAGCAGCAGGCAACGCAGTCCCGGCGGCGTCAGACGCCTGCGTTTTTTCCAACCCCTGGCGGCCCCAGCTTGGGGTTTGCAGGGAGAGCAACCAGCAGCCGCCCATCGCTCCGCTCAATGGTGTGCTGCACTGCACACCCGTCCCTGCAAGGCTTGCGCCTTACCCACGCTCATATCCCCTCCGCCTTTGATAACCCCCCCGCCCCCAAAACAAACCATCCCATGCAGGAGGAGGAATTTGCTAAGAAGCGCGAGCAGCAGCTGCAGCAGGCGCTAGCGGACGGGACAGAGATACCAGAGG
>NW_014007312.1:0-2318 GCF_000611645.1 Monoraphidium neglectum | reverse complement strand
CAGTGCGCGTACCCGTGAGCGTGCGCGTACCCGTGAGCGCATGTCTGGGCGGGGCTGGAGGGCGCGCAGTGGGCGCGGCGCGCGGCGTGCGAGGCTGGTCGCCCCGGGGGCGGTCGGGTGGAGCGGGAGGGCCGAAAGCCGTCGGGCGGCCTCCCCGGTGGGTGTTGATGCTGCAGCTTGTGGTCGGCACGCAGTGCCGCCAAGCAGCACGGCTTGCGCGCGGTTTCAAGGCCCGGGTGTCCCCCCCAGGTGCACCCAGTAGCCTCCTCGCCACCTCCCCTTGGACGCTGTGACAATCCTGATTCCGATAACTCTTGATGCATCGACCCTGATCCTAATCCCTGATTTTCCACAGGAGGGCTCTGCGTTTGCCGCCACCAACGAGAACGCCCTGACGCCGTTTGGCGGCGGCGCGCGGCTCTGCGTCGGCTACAAGTTTGCGCAGCAGGAGGCGCTCATTACGCTCGTCCGCCTGTACCAGAGGTGAGCGAGTGCAGCCCTCGCCTGCAGCTGCCCCATTGCATCCACTTACCGCCTCGACTGTGCGTTGATATTCCATGTTGGTGCGGCGTCGTGCGCGCGAGCTGCGGGGCGGCCTTTGTTGCTGCAGCCCCCGGTGTGTCTGCTTGTCAGCAGTGTGATCCTGTCGCAGGATTACGCCCTCCGGTGCCCCTCAAACCGCGCACCCTCCCGCGCCAACCGCTGCAGGATGACCTTTGAGCTGCAGCCGGGCATGGTGCCCCTCAGGCTGCGGCAGAACCTGACCCTCTGCCCCCGTGATGGCGTCATCGCACGGCCCGTTGTCAGGTGTTGACCGGCTTAGGCGGGCGCACGCAGGGCGGCCCCGCGGCCGCTGCCGCCGTCGCTGCCCTCACAGGGGTCTGCGAGGGCCACACAGCCTGCGCTGCGTGCGTTGGGTCAGTCCCAGGCCGGCAGCTGGGGAGTGTTGAGTGGTCCTTCCCTGAGACAACAGTGGCCTCGATATGTTCGGTGCCCAGTACAGTCGATTGTGAGACGATTGCTAGCGCGGTTCGGGAAGGTGACGTCCTTCCATTCGTGCATAGGTTTGTCTTGCGGCAGCCCTGCAGGCGTTCAGATGTTCCTCTAGTTGTTGTGCCTGCTTTGTAGACGTCCCTTTGTATGGCGTGCTTGAGCGCGTCAACCAGGCCGTTCGCCGCCCCGGCGGCCACAGCTTCGTGCCACTTAGCAGCTGCGACGCTCACGTGGCGTTCCACGCATTGACTGCCGCGGCGGCCATCCACAGGCCGCCGTAAATGAGTTGACTTTTTGCTTGTAAGAGCGTTCAGCACGGGATTTTTGTAAGCGTTGCAGGTTGACGCCGTCCTTCCCTCCCTGTCACCCCGTTGGCTGATGGTGGGTACTCTCTAGGGATCTTGCGTGTGAATGTTGCAGTCCCAGTCGCCGTGATTATGTAGAACATCTTCGCAACCTCTCAACAGCTCACATTAATCAGGTGACATGTTATCATGATGGTCTTCCTGACAACAAAGACGTTGCCACCCCTGGCAGGCGCATTGGTATCACATGCCGACCAGTGCTTTTGACCATCTGCACATCTGCAGATACCAACCAATGCGCATGCATAAAGCATTCATACCTTTCAGCACTTGCATGATGCGGGCGCGTTTAGTGGAGGCATGGCGCCGCACCAATGCAACCTGAGTGCAACATGACTTCACGTGCAGCATCGATGCACACAGCAGCTGCGCTCTTTGGAGCGGCATCCACTCAAGTCTTGCGCTTGTTGAATAAATAGGCATACGTCTACGATCTTATACATCTGTACAGAAGCCCGCAGCGCGCTGACAACAATCACTTGCTTAGCGCGTGATCTGACAGCAGTACAGGGCGGCCAGCCATGACGGAGCCATCGAGCAAGCTTGATGTCTCTCTGGACGACCTCATCAAGCAACAGGCCTCCAAGAGCAAGGGAAGCGGTGGCCGGGGAGGACCGAAGGGCCGCGGGGATCGCCTTGGAGTCGCAAAGGGCCGAGGAGGTGGCGTGACCAAGGCTACAGGTCGCAGTACGAAGCAGGTGAGGTGGCTAGCGGGACCCGTGCAGAGTGTTGTTGCTCTTGTTGGCGCCGCTCTTCGCCCCTTGACGCTCTGCTGCTCGCATCGCTGGGCTCACGCATGCCCTGCCGCAGCCAACCTTCGCCTGTCCATGCTGCACATATCCATCTCCATGTCCTCCCGCGCCGCGCCTCCGGCCGTTGCAGAGCCCGCTGGCCGGCGCTTCTGGCGGGCCGCGCGTCGTCACAGCTGTGCGCAGCCGCGGCGGGCTCATCGTCGTGCAA
>NW_014007313.1:0-2320 GCF_000611645.1 Monoraphidium neglectum | reverse complement strand
GGGTTAGGGAAGGGGCAACGGGACTGACCGGGCGGGGCGGCCAGGCGCAGCAGGCGCTTGCCACACGTCAGGCCCTGCGGCTTCACAGCCCCTTGTACCCCGCAGGACAAGTCCCGGGCGCGTCCCAGCGCCGGCCACCAACGCTCGCCCGCGTCCCATTCCTGGTGGGCCCGTGCGAAGGAGCGGCGCCCGCGCACCGCAGGCACGTGGTAGGTTTTGCCCTGCGACGTCGTCACGCTGAAGGGCTGCTTGGCGTAGCGCATCACCAGCAGCAGCGGCGGGTGGATGCGCAGCGCCTCCGTAATGTTGCGGTGCAGCACGTCCATCTCCCCCAGCACGTCCATGGACAGGTCGTCCCCGTGGCGCGCCATGATGGCCTGCTGCTCGCGCACAGCCGCCGCAAACGCGGTGTGCTGCGGAGTGTGTGTGTGTGTGTGTGCGCGCGTGTTGGGTGTGTGTGCGTGTGTGCGCACGTGTGTGTGCACGCAAGCGCGCGCGTTTGTGTGTGTGTGTGTGTGTGTGTGTGTGTGTGTGTGTGCGCGCGTGTGTGGTGGGGTGCGTTTCGGCCAGGGGCATGTCAGTGGTCCAGAGCAGGGTGACACACCTGTGAAGTTCGCAGGCAGGCAGGCAGGCTGAGAGCTCCAGTCAATCACTGTTCAGCAATTGGACATGCAAACACGCACACCCTCCGCGCACCTGTATGTGCACGCTTACACACACATACACACACTCACATACATACACGCACACACACACACACACACACACGCCCTCTCTCCCCAAAACACACACACACACACGCGCGCGCGCGCGTCCACATATGCACATCCACAATGCAAGCGCATTCACACCACACAAAACTCTTTTTCCCCCACACGCACGCGTGCACACGCGCAGGCAGCCCCCACCTTCGAGTCAATCATGAAGAGGCCTGTCCAAGAGGACGTGATGCTGCTGGTGTGCTGCCCCGCAAACAGCACCGCGATCAGCAGGCCAGTGATCTCCTCCTCAGTCAGCTGGCGGCCGCCCTCCACGTTCTGCGCGGACATCGTTCGCATCATTCACAAGCAGCAACGTGTTTGGCAGCGGCGGCAGGGGCCGTCGGGGGTCTGAAAGAGTCAGCCGCCACTGCCGAGGCAGTCGGGCCGCGGGCGCCTTGCGCAGGGCGACCCGGCGCACACAGCCCCCACGGCCGATTTCAGGCTGGCCGGCGGGCTGCGGGCGTCGGACTTGAGTCCCAGCGGCCGGCCGGCAGGCCGTGGGGTTCGGATGAGACGCCGGCCGGCCGGCCAGCCGTTCAGGCGCCTCCGGCCTGCACAGGCCTGGAAAGCCGTTCACTGGCACGGCCCGAGCCTCCACGCCCGCGTGCCGAACCGCCCAGCTGCGCCCGCACCAGCGCCCGCCCCCGCGCCTGTGTCCGCGCGTGCGCAACCCACCTGGTAGCGCGCGTCGCAGAATTGCTGCAGCACGTCCTCCTCCTTGTGGGGGCTGGCGCGGCGCGCCTGGATGACCTTGGCGAAGATCTTGCCCATCTCCACGCGCGCCCTGGGACGACGCGAGCAGGGCGTTTGCAGTTTCGTGAGAGGGGTCGGGCGCGCGCGGCCAGACGAGGAGGCGCAGGTCTCTGGCGAGCTCCCGGGCTGCCCGTGCCGCCGCCGAGTGTCGCTCGTTTCGACACGAGACCCCGCCCCTGCCCTCGCCATGCGTCGCGCCGCCCAGCGGCCCTGCTCGCAGTCCAAGCTGCGGCGGGTGCGGCGCGGCCTCGGCGGCGGCGGCGTCGGCGGCGGCGCTCACTCGTCGCGCTTCTTGTGGAATGAGGTGGGCAGGTAGGGGAAGAACACGCTGATGGGGCGCATGCCGTCATCCAGATCATGCAGCAGGTCAGCCACCTGGGGAAGGAGGGGGGGGGGCGCCGTATGGAGGAGTGGCGGAGCGCGTGAACTTGCTTGCAGGTGCGTGCGCGTGTGAATGTGGGTGGGGGCAGGACGTCAACGCTGTCACGTGCGAAGCGGGCACGCCCCACCCGCGCCGCCAGCCGGACAATCTCCTGCCGCCCCACCCCTCCCTCCCCGCGCCGGCCGGCCATGCAGGCAAGCCAGCCGGCTGCAATTGACGGCACAACACGCGCGGCGACCCGGCCCCTCGGCGCGGCGGCGGCGGAGAGGGGCCCAGCCGAGCCCAACCTGGTCGAACAGCTGCTCGCGGATCTCCCGGCCCAGCAGGGTGCGCGCCGCCGTGAGCGCGACCAGCGTGCCAAACTCCTTCTTCAGGTCGACCACCCCAGAGTCGCCCCAGCGGGCAAAGTAGGCCTGGCGGCGCC
>NW_014007314.1:0-2321 GCF_000611645.1 Monoraphidium neglectum | reverse complement strand
GCAGAGGGGATGTGATGGGCTCCTAGCCCTGGGGGCACCATTGGATCTCTTCCACCCACGAAGGCTGTGTAGAGCAGGCAGCCGGGCGGCCAGCGGCGGCGCGCCCCGCACGCAGCAGCGCGCCCCGTCCCCGCACCTGCCGCGCCCCTCGCCGCTGCCGCCGCCGCGGCGCGCGCGGGGCTTGGGCTGCCGCTTCTTGTCGGGCGGCGGCCGCGCAGCGATGCCCATGAATCGCAGCGTGGCCAGCACAGACGCCGGGGTGGCGCCCAGCTCTGGCGGCAGGTCCGCGGCCATCTGGGGAGCGGAGGGCAGGGGTCCATACCACGGCGTATGAGTTGGCGGAGGGACGGGGTGAGGAGCAAGGGGCCACGCAAGGCGGGAGCAGGCGCAAGGCTCTCCAGCGCCAGCCTCAACATGCTCGGCCAGGCACCTACACGCACGGCCACCGGTGCCGCAACACGCCAAGGCGGCCGCCGAGCAGCTTCCCAGGAAGGCTGCCCGCCCCCCCACCTTCTCCAGGTAGTCGTTGTGCGCCAGGTGGCGGCAGTACAGGTCCTCAACCACCGACCGTTCGGCTTCCAGCAGCGGGTCGGCGCCCTCCAGGTCAGACTCCCACCCCCCGTCGTCCCCGTCACTGCCGCCGCCCCGCCCCGCGCCGGGCCCGCGGCGGCGGCGGCCGGCGGCGCCGCCGCCCACCAGGCCGTGGTCCTTGAGCAGCTTCCTGACCTGGTGACCGTCGGAGTGACACACACGCGCGTGCATATTTTGTCACGTCCAATGACCTGGTTGGCTTTCACATCAGCAGGCCTATGCTCGGCCGCCGTGCTGCGGGCATGGAAGAGCACCCACCGCTGCCGCCGCCGGCCCGGCCCCCTCGCAGCCCCGCCTCCCCCCCTCATCGCAGCGGCCCCCTGCCTTTGCGGGCCACCCCCCTTGCTGTGCCCCTGGCCTCGCGGCGCCGCGGGCAGCCCCCGCCGCACCTGCTTGGCCGACCAGCCGCCCGGCAGCTGCCGCGCGACTTCCTCCAGGTCCTCCCCCTTGCCGCCCTTGCCCCTGGCCGCCACCCACAGCTCGGCGAGCCGCGGCGCCAGCCAGGCCGGCAGGGACCCGAACTTGAGGCCCAAACGCCTTAGCTCCCTCGCGACTTGCTTGGTGCTCAGCGATGCGCCCAGCGCTGCAGGGCGGAAGGGAGGGGGGCGTTGTCGGGCGAGGCGGTGTGTTGCGTGACGGTGTGTTTTGAGGGGGAATGAGGGGTGCACGCGTCCCCAGTCGGTGGTGCATTGTCGAACGGGTCATGGCACGCCCCGAGTTCAAACTTAACCTCATGACAGATGGGCGGTCGGACGAGGCCAGATCCCAAGATGAGATGCAAAGGACAGCCTGTGTATGAGGTGCGCCTCACCCTCGGTGAGCCGCTCCAGGTTGTGCTTGTCCGCGCACAGCCCCTCAAACAGGCGCTTGAGCTTCTCCTCCCCGGCCCCGCTCAGCAGCGCTGGCGGCGGCTTGCGCTGGTGGGCGCCACGCGCGCCGGGGGGCGGCCTGTTTGGGGGCGGGGTGGGGGACGGAGAGAAGAGTGTCGGGCACCGATGCGCAGACGCCATGACACACAAGCGAGGGGACGCGGCTTGAGCCAAGGAGTGCGCGCTGCTGCGCGCCACCGACCGACCGCCGCGACGAAAAGCGGCTGGCGGGCGGAGCAGCGGGCGCAGGAGCGGGAGCCGCGGCGGGGGCGAAAAAGGGCGATAGGGGCCGCCATGACAGCAGGCACAAAAGCACCTGCGACGCGGCCCACAGCTGCAGCCGGGGTCGAGATCGCTCGCGCCACCACACACGCCGCCGCCGGCGCAACCGCTCGCCCCGGCGACAGCGGGCCCCCACCTGTCGCCACTCTCCGCGCCCGACGCCAGGCCGCCGCCAAACCCGCCGTCGCCCTCCGCCTCGTCTCCCCAGTCCCCGCCCGCCCCCGCGGCGCCTGGCACGCCGTCGTCGCGGCCGCCGCGGCCGCGGCCCGCCGCCTTGCCCTTGCCTTTCGCGCCCTGGGGCTCCTCCGGTGCCAGCAGCCTGCAGGGCGGCCGCAGGGCGGCAACGCATGCGTCTGCTCCCGCGGATGCCCCCCGGGCCCCACCACCCTGGCGACTTGCCGCCTCAGCAGATAGCTCGAAAAGGCGGCGCGAGCCAAAGGCAGCCCCGTCGCCGACAGCTGACCCGGCCACCAGCGCTTGACCGCGTTCCCCAAAGCCAGACGCGCAGTCAACACTGCCTCTGCCCTGCACTTTCGTCCACACCCGCCCCCTGAACTCCTGACCCCCAGAACCCTTCAC
>NW_014007315.1:0-2322 GCF_000611645.1 Monoraphidium neglectum | reverse complement strand
GGCGGAGGCCCGTTTGGCGCGCCGGGCGCCGCGCCCGCGTTCGGCGGCGGCGGGCCTTTCGGCGGCGGCGGCGGCGGCGCGTTTGGGGCGGGCGCGGAGCCGGTGTTCGGGCTGGGTGCGATTGAGGCGGAGGTCAGGAAGCGGCGGCGGTCGGGCAGCGCGGGCGGCGCCGGCTCGTTTGGCGGCGGCGGCGGCGGCGCCCCGCAGCTGACGGTGCAGGTCAGGGAAGCGGCGCCGGCGCAGCAGCAGCAGCAGCAGCAGCAGCAGCAGCAGCAGCAGCAGGAGCAGCTCTTGGTGGACCCCCTCTCGCTGCACCGGCCCTGGTGCCCCTGGGTGGCGGGGACGCCCGGCGGCGGCGCGAGCGGCTGGGCTTGCTGCCTGGCAGCGCTGGTCGAGGCGGGCGCCCTGCGCCCGCCTGCGGCCGGCGCTGCGGCGGCGGCGGCGCAAGAGGCAGCAGCGCAAGAGGCAGCGGGCGCGGGCGCGGGCGGCGGGGCGCTGGCGCCGGTTGATGTGCGGCGGGTGGAAGAGGAGGTGCGGCGCAGCCGGGCGGCGGCGGCGGCGAAGCTGCGGGCCGCGCTGGACGCGCTCGGCGGGGCGTGAGTGCGCCGGGGCCCGCGGCGCGCAGCTTCTCGGTGACCCCTGCGTCAACCCACGGCACGCGTCACCTCGGCTGACGCTCCCCGGTGACATGCTGCCCCAACACCCCTGGCTGCACATGGTAACGCTTTCGTTTCTGCCGAAAGCAAACCAGATACAGCGGCATTCAGACAGCGCTCGCATTCTAGGAAAGCAAATCAAACAGCTGAAGTTCAGCATGGGTTGATACGTGGTTGTAATTACATGGTGTGAGTGTGTGTGTATGTGTGGTGCATGGCAGCGGTATGGTAACGGTGGTTGTACATGCAGGCGTCGTCCGTAGGGGCCCTTGGGTCAGTTCGTGGTGGGAGGCAAAAGCAGCGACACTCGCCTGAAAAATCGGGGGGCCGGCCTGCGCGGCGGCGGCCTGGGCAAAGCTGCTGGGGGTGGGCGGCCCACTTGGGCGGGCGGCGCCACGTAAGGGAGATTTTGAGGGGTCTGCTCCGCGCTCTCAACAAGGCGCGCGCCCCCGCGCCCCGAGGGCCCCGCGCCGGGGGCCGCTTGGCGGGGCGCCGGGCGCCCGGGCGGGTGCCCGACAGGGCGGGGTGCGCGCGAGGGGGGTCGGGGGGTACAAGGTACACGCATAGGGGGGGGGGCGCCGCCGACGCCCGCGGGTGGCGGGCGGCGGGGACAAAAGAATAGCAAAGGGGGGTTGGGAGGGGCGCAGGGCGGGGCGCAGCAGGCTTCTGGCGATTCGTCCAAGTCGGCGTCCTTCTTTCCGAACGATAGGCGGCCTGGACCGAGAACACAGGCCAAGGCAGGGGCACGGGGCGCGGGCACGCGCCCGCGGGCCCGGCGGTCGGTGCTGTTGTAGTGCGTGAGTTGTGCAGGCTTGAATGTATGGGTTGCCCGAGGGGGCCCGGGCCGGGGCGGATAAAAGGCAGTATCTTATGGCGGAGGGCTGACTGAGGGAGCCGGCCCGCACGCATTGAGGGGATTAAGAATAACAGGGGGCGCGCCGCCTGCCAGCCTGCCCGACCGGTGCCGCGCGGCGCGCGCGAGAGCGCAACCCCGAGCGTGCGCGCCGCGGCTGCTGGGCGGCCGCTGGGCGGCCGCGGCGGCCCCCGCGGGGGTGAGTATCAGGGGCCGTGGCACGGGGGCACGCGCGCGTGGGACACCCCTCGCTCGCGGCCGGGCTGAGGGGCAGGGGAGCAATGACCTCCGCACCCTCTGCCGCCCGAAAGTGCCACCGTCCCCCAGAGCGCAAGGCGGCGGCGCGCAGGAATCCCAACCGAAGCCTCCACGCTCCGCTCAACACAAAGCCCTCATCCTCTCGCTCCCCGGCGCGTCCGGGGCGCTGCACGGGGAGCCGTTCGCCTCACATCTTGCAAACCGCCGCGCCACCGCCCGCGCCGTCGCCGCCCTCGCCCTCGGCCCCATCCGCCGCCCTGGACGCGGCGGCCACCAGCGCCTCCTCCTCCTCCAACTCAACGCAGTCCCCGTCGCTGCTGTCGCTGCCGCTGTCGCTGCCCTCCGGCGTCTTCGGCGCCTCGGCGCCGCCGTCGCTCGGCGCGGCGGCGGCCGCGGCGGCGGCGAGCTTCTCCTCGAGCGTCGCGGGGGGCGGGCCGATGGCGAGGGTGGAGGAGTGGGGCGCGGGGACGGCGTTCTGGGAGAGCAGGGCGGCGGCGCCGGCCACGGCCTTGGCGTGGTCGATGTAGAGCACCTTGGGGGGGATTGGTTGATCGT
>NW_014007316.1:0-2323 GCF_000611645.1 Monoraphidium neglectum | reverse complement strand
GCCCTGATCGACCCCGTCGACGTCACCCAGTACGCCCCAGAGTCCCCGCGCTACCCCTCCGCCACGTCAGCGCTGGCGGCCCTGGACCGCTTCCTGCCGCTCGCCGTCGTGGGCGGCAGCCTGGGGGGCGCGTGCGCGCCGATAGAGTCCAACTATGCCCGGTTCTTCGCGGCGGCGCCCTCGGCCTCGTGGCTGGTGGAGGTGCGTTTGCGGATGCATGCTGATATGTGTGCAGAGCCGTGGTGGTGCGCGCGCGCGCATGCAACCGTAAACGTACGTTGCGCGCATGTGAGTACGGGCGCGCGCGCGCGCGTGTGTGTGCATGCTTGTTGTTGTTGTTGGTCATGGTGTGTGTGTGTCTCCATGCGCGCACACATGTACGTGAATGCCAGTCCTGGACCTCACGACCCCCAGGCTCAACCCCCACCGCACCCCTCTCCTCCGTGCGTGCAGGTGAGGGGCGCGGGCCACTTTGCTGTTCTGGACGACGCCAACGCGCTGCAGCGCTTCGTGTGCACGCAGAGCGAGCCGCCCGTGCGCGACGCGAGCGTGCGCGCCCTGAGTCAGGGGGTCCTCATCTCGCTCTGCGAGGCGGTGATGCGGCCCGGCGGCGCAGACGTGCTCACCCTGCTGCGGCGGCGCTGCGGCGGCGCGGACGGCGGCGCGGACGCGTCGGCGTGGGTGCCGGCGGGCATGGCAGGGCAGCAGCACCAGCAGCAGCAGCAGCAGCAGCAGCAGCAGCAGCAGTATCACCAGCAGCAGCCGCACGGGGCCCAGCCGCCGACGTGGGCGACGCAGCGGCGGCCGCCGCCGGCGTACCTGCCCCCCGGCCCCCTGCCCCCGCCGACGCTGCAGCCCTGGGAGGCTGGCGGCGCGCTGCGGGGCCAGCTGGAGCGCGCGGTGGGGCAGCTGCGCTACCAGTGCTCTGTGCAGCAGGGGGCGCTGCTGGACATGACCGTTCGCTTCAAGGGCTTTGGGGCGGACGCGCCGGGCGGCGGCAGAGGGTGACGCCGCTGGAGGTCCCTGGGATACAGTGCGAGAGGGGTGCTTCTTTCAAACTCGATGTTGCTGCCGCGCCCATGGCACGTTGTTGAACTCACTGCATGTGCTGGCACGCCGATTTCTGAGCTGTGATGCTCTGTCGTTGCTTTCAAGGCCCCCCAAGACCGTATGGTCGTTGGCTCAATGTGTAAAGCACTCTTGGATTGCTGCGAGCCATGCCGACTATCCCTTCGCTGCACAGGCCACGTACGGCCGGGCCGCTGCGCACGCTCCCCTGCCCCGCCCTTGTGGCCACAAGCATGGCCGACAGCCCGAGGCGGCGCGCCCTGCCTGCTACGGCCACGCCCCTCTGCTGTGCTGGCGGTCAAGGGGTCCTGCAGCGTAGATCGCCGGCTGCTCGGTTGTGTTTACATGGCCAGGTTCAATGAGGCCAGGGTTCAAGCACAAGTGATTGCAGGGGGGCTGTGGAACGGCACCTGCGGCTCGCAGGGCGGAGGAAGCTACCAGGCAACGCCAAAGTCTGCGTGCAGAGGCGCAGCAGAGAGGGCGGGGGTGGGTGCGGCAGAGGAAGGGTCAGCAAGGGGGATTCAGCAATCCAAAACCAGGGGGGTGATGAGAGCGGGTGTGACGGTGCACCAGCCAGCAAGGAGCATCCAAAAACTTTGGGGGGGGGGGCAATGGTGAGGAGCCAAGGCATGCTAGGGTGCTGCTTCCTCTCACTGGCGGCGCGCTGCCCAGGCTACTGCCGCACCCCGCTCACCCTCAGCGTTCGGGGGCATGTCTGCGGTTGGGCGGGTTGTGGCGAGGTGCAAGCACGTTGAGGGGACGTGAAGTGGAGACACTCGGCAGCGATGCCATACCGCCCGAGCACCCTGATCACACCCTCTAGCTGCCTGCCTCCCCGGCAAACATCACCGCCTGCAAGAGCAGAGCACAGGCGCCCGCGCAGGCCCAGACCAGCCCGCGCGGCCCAGCCGCTGCCCTAAAAGGGCCGGCGCCCCCCCCCCCCATGCGCCGCGGCCGTCGGCGCACCGTCGCTGTCGCTGTCGTCGGCGGGCAGCAGGCCCTTCGCCCGGAGGTAGGCGAAGCAGGCGTTCTGGGCCGCGTCGCGCATCTTCAGGGGGAAGCGGTCCTTCTCGGCGTCGCCCTCAGCCACCAGGCGCACCAGCTGCGGCAAGAAAGAAGGGGGGAGGGCGGACGCGGCTCGGCACGGTGCGAAAATGGCCACGGCCGACAGTGGTGGGGCGGCTGAGGCGCAGGCTGGGAGCGATCGACCGCTGGTGCCGCCCCGCAGCCGGCGTTTGTGTGCGCAGGCGTGCTG
>NW_014007317.1:0-2327 GCF_000611645.1 Monoraphidium neglectum | reverse complement strand
ATCCACCCCCCCCTACCGCCTCCCTCACCAACCCTCCCGGCAGCTCCACCAACGTCTGGGGCGGCCTGTTCCTGGCTTTCATATACGGATACCTCGTCCTGAGGGGCGCCGTCATGATTGGGGACGGCGGGGAGTGGCTTATGGAGCTGAAGCTTGCGCCATCTGTCATCGGAGGTGAGCCGCGCGTGTGGGGGCACGCGGCGGCCGCCGCCCTCGCGCCCCTCTCTCGTCTCATGGCCCCGAGCGGGCATCGGCCGCGCGCACGCGCGGCACCCGACGGGCGGCCCTGACTCCAGGCACCCGCTTAAAAATGTGCCGCCGATCTCCGTGTTCTCAAGCGGCGCATTGGCTGCGGCAGCATCGCCCAGATTTCCGAGGTTGTGAGCCCTCTTCCACCCCCCTTCACCCTTCACAATGCCATGCCTCGTAATCCCCCCCTCAGGCCTCGTCCTGCCCATCATCGGCGCCCTGCCTGATGCTCTCATCATCATCAATTCAGGACTCCACGAGTCGCGCTCCGCGGCGCGCGAGGAGGTGCGGAAACGCAGCGGGCGGTACCGAGTGCAGCGAGGTGGCCGGCGAGTCATCGCCCAGCAGCCCCAGCCGCACAGGGGTCGAGGCGTGTGGCGCATTGGCCTGCCCCCCTCCCACACCCCGCCCCCTGCTGCTGCACGTGCCTTGACCTCACTGCTTACGCTCGCGCATGCACGCGCAAACCAACATGCTGATTCATGCGCAGATGCACATGCACATGACCCCTCAGCACTGCATTGCCCACGCAATTGTCAACAATTCCACGGGCCTCCCCTCACAATCACCCTGTCGCGCGCCAACCCGCGCCTCGCGTGCAACACGGAACCAAGATCTCGGTCGGCATGGGCACGCTCGCGGGCAGCACCGTGATGCTGCTGACTATCGTGTGGGGCGGCAGCGTCCTCCTGGGCCGCTGCGACCTGGATGACGTCACCGGCGCGCAGCGCGACCGCACGCGCACGCGGCCGTGGTTTGACCTGGTCAACACAGGGGTCAGCACCGACGCAGCGACGCCGCGCAGCGCGTGGGCAATGCTGGCGGCAGCGGGGCTGTTTGTGGTTGTGCAGGTGTGTGTGGGGGGGGCGGGGGGCGTGCGGCGCGAAAGAAGGGTGAGGCAGGGGCGAGCGGCAGGGATCTTAGTGGTCGTGCAGTTGGGAGGGCGGCCCGGCGAAGTGGGAAGAGGGGTTTAGTGGGAAGAGTGCGGCAGGGGTGGGAAGAGGGGTTGTGAATGGGAGGATGAGGGGGTGCCAAGGGGAAGAGGTGGGGGGTTTCGAGGGCTGGGGGACAGGGCTGGGGTTTGGCGGCAGGGGCCACAAAGGAGGGCTGGGCCCGCTCGCAGGAGATGGGGGCCCCGCGCGGGGCTGGCGGCATGCCAGGGTGTCCGCGGGGCCGCCTCCGCCCGCCCTCGTTTGCACTTGCTGCCCTGACGCTGGCAGCCCGTGGCTGGCTGGCGGAGTCTCGCTCGCGACATGCCCCCCGGGCTGCCCACGCCGCCGTGCCGCTCGACGGAACGCGGCGGGCGGCAGCAGCCCCCTGTTTGTGCCCCCCGCCACGGGCGCGCCCAACGCCCGCCCCGCACCTGCCCCGACTCCCCCCCTGTCTGCATGTGCCGCGCAGGCGTCAGCCTTTGCTGTGCCCAGGCAGCACGCCAAGCTGCACTCTGGGGTGTCGCTGGCGGGCTGCATCCTCTGCTTCATCACGCTCGCAGTATACTGCGGCTACCAGGTGGGCCAAGGGTGGATGTTTGAAGTTAACGGCTGGGCTGACAGCCGCCTGCTGCTGCTGCGTTCTTGAGGTTGGGGGGAGGAAGCCCGGCAGGAGGCGCGCGAGCAGTGCGGCGCCGACGGTAGGGTCGCGCGTGGCGGGCGGGCAGATGGGAGAGGCGCTTGCATGCTTCGCTGCCTTGCGACACGTGCCGTTCCCCCTCGCACAATTCTACCCCAGCCTCACTGCTGCCTCCGCCGCTCCCCCAATCCCCCCAGGTCCTCACCCCTGCGGCCCAGCGCCGCCGCATCCTGGCGACTCACAAGCACGCGCTGCGCTGCCGCGCGGTGCGGTCCTTCAGCTTTGCCGCGCAGCGCTTTGGGGGCCTGCTGGATGAGGAGGGCGCGGTGCGGCGCGACGTGACGGCGCGGCTCTTCCACAAGTTCCGCCGCGACGAGTGGGTTGCGGGAATAGAGGGTCGGAAAATCAGGGGCGCGAGAGAGGGGGGCAAAGAGGGTCACGAAGAGGAGGGGCGTGAAAGCTGCGGGGGCGCAAACAGCGAGTGCTCGCCCCTAGCCGCGGCTGGGGAA
>NW_014007318.1:0-2327 GCF_000611645.1 Monoraphidium neglectum | reverse complement strand
CCCCCGCCCCCGCGGCCGCGGCCCCAG
Organism: Monoraphidium neglectum; assembly: GCF_000611645.1. Classification (NCBI taxonomy): domain Eukaryota; kingdom Viridiplantae; phylum Chlorophyta; class Chlorophyceae; order Sphaeropleales; family Selenastraceae; genus Monoraphidium; species Monoraphidium neglectum. The sequence continues at coordinate 2,300 of NW_014007318.1, read as the reverse complement.
CGTCGTCGCGCCGCCAGCGGCGCGGACGAGCGACTGGATCGCGTCGATCTGATCGGCGATCGCGGAGAGCGCGGCCTCGTCTTCAGCGGGCGTCGCGTCGGGGGCGGTGAGCTGTTCCATGGACCCTATCATGAGGAAGATCGCGTTCAGCAGCGCCGTCTGCGCGCGCGCCCTGTCGCGCTTGGCGGTCTCCTCCGCCAGCTGGGCCTTGCGGTGGTCGAGCTCCCCTTGCAGCTTGCCTGCACGGACGCCGCAAGCGGGGGTGGGGGGAGAGTGTGATGAGTTTGAAGGTCGCGCTGAATGTGGGAAGCCTCAAGTGATAGCAGGGGAGAGGGGGGGCGTGTTGGGGGTTTGAAAGGCGCGCATCCAACCGCTAACCCCCTCAACCCACACACACACACACACACACACACGCACACATGTGTGTGCAGACACGCACGCGCACACAAACAATCACACCGCATGCCACATGCGACACACGCACACAATCACAAGCACGCACGCGCGCGCGCACACACATACACACACACACGCACACACACGCACACACAGAATCCTGCTCTTTGTCCCACTCACTGATGACGTCACGCAGTCGCTTCTTCTTTTTGGGCCCCCCGGGGGTTGCCCCATTGGCCGGCGGCTTGGGAGAGGGTGCGTCCTCATGCAAGCAGGGCCCTGCCTCCTCGTCTTCCACAAAGCAGCCGCCGCCGTCAGCGCCAACGAAATCGTCCCCCCTGCGGGTTGCGGGATTGTGCCCGCGAGGAGTGCTCGGCAGCGCCGCGGCGACGAGTGCGCGAGTTCGCACAAGAGCCAGGTGATCAGTGGGTACGGGAATCAAGCGGTCGCGCGTGACTGCTCACCCCCTCGATTGAGCGAGCCCCATGTGTCACGCGGAGGGTTCCATAAGCCGCGCCGCCTGGGCCGTGCGGACGCCGCGACGCGCGGCAGGCGGCGCGTGTATTGGGGACTGCGCCTCTAGCAACGCCGCGGGGCCTGCGGTGGCGGAGGGGTCCGATGGGGTGTTCGCGCGGCAGCTGTATCGGCACGCTTGGCATGGCGCGTTCGCAGTCAGATGGTTTTTGGCTGCTATGAGCTGCATGTCCGGCGGCCAGCACGAGCACTGCCCAAAGGGCACGTCCGGCCAATGCTTGGGTGGCGCGTGGGTCGTGCCGCACCGATATAGACTCCTCCGCAGTCCTGCCGGCTCCACGTAACGCGCTGAGGCTAGTTATCGGGATCAAGGCGCTATAAGGAGCTGAAGCGCTCTGCGCGGTGTGGCCGCTGGGGGTGCACGGGGCATTGGTGAGTTGGGGTTAGACTAGTCCACGGCACTCGAACTTGTTCGGATCGCATTATAGATCACGTTTCTGTTTCCCTCCACCATCAGATTATGACACCCCTGCGTCACTGCTCGCATTCTACTGGTAATATCTGTGATCATACCATACGCGGCCGAAGACACGCGACATTAATCCATTTATTGACCGTATTTTGAACAATGTTATCTTGGATTTGCAGTGACTGACTCCAAGCGCCTTCGTAGAACTGCGCCACTCTCCACAGCTCCTGGAGCCGCTATACGTCGGCACACAGACATGACGGACGATGAAATACAGCTTTTGACCCCTGAAACAGCGCCTGCCGCGGTCGTGGCGCGTGCGATCGAGGCGATAGGCCAGGCGAGCGGCGCCAGGCAGCACGCGCTCGATGACGCTGAGTAATTTCGTCAGGCACAAGGAACATGTCGCAGGCCGTCCCGCAGCACACACCCCACGCATGTGCGCGCGCACCGACCTACCAATCAGCCGCACGCACGACCAGCGGCCCGCTCACGCGAGCACGTCGCGCGCGCGTGTCGCCCCGTCGCGTCATGACGGAGCGCCGCGCGCGCGCCAAACCGCGCGACCACGCACCACCCCGCGTCGCCCGCGCCCCTCTACTCTCGGCCAACCCCGCAGGCTTTCTCGACCGACCCCTATATGTCACTCTTCTTGGTACGGCCCCACATGAGGCCCCGCCTCTTCGCCGCCCTGGCGCGCCTGGTGATCTGGCGGGCCCGCGCCGAGCCCTGCCTGTACGTGGCTGCAGGGGGCGACGCCGTCGCCGTCGTCACTTCCCAAGAGGCGAGCGGGGCGTGGCCGGTTACATGGGGGCACACGCGGTTGCCGGGGGCCAAAGGCAGTGGTGGCTCACCCAGGGAACCAGGATGTGGGGCAGGTCCGGGGGGTTTTCAGTGCGCGCGCTTCGAAAGTTCGACACATCGCCTTTTTCGCGGCCCGCCCCTCCCGCCCTTCCCACCC
>NW_014007319.1:0-2329 GCF_000611645.1 Monoraphidium neglectum | reverse complement strand
CTCCGCGTTCCCCGCCGGCCGCGGCGCGGCGGCGCCCGCGCGCCGCGCGCCGCCGCCGCCCGCGGCGCCGCTGGTGCTGGTGGCTGCGGTGGCTGCGGCCAAGGAGGGGGAGCTCGGGGAGCTCCCCATATTCCCTGGCAGCAGCAGCAGCAGCAGCAGCAGCAGCAGCAGCAGCAGCGGCGGTGCGGGGCGCACCACAGGCGACTTTGCCTGGGATGGAGCCTCACAACGCCCAGATCCCCCCGTGACGGTGGTCTCCCCCGGCCTCGCCGCCAGCTGGTACCTCAACCTGTGGGGCGCCACCAACGCCGCGGTCCTGCAGCCCGTGCTGCACCGCGCGACGCCGCGCCCCGATGTATCAGAGTGGGCGTTCGCGGCGACCGGCGACACCGTGCTCACGGCCGCGCTGAGCGGCATGCTGCCCGTGGCCGCGGCGGGCGGGGGGTTTGTGATCAGGGTGGAGTCCGCCGACCCGTTTGCGCTGTGGCTGGGCGGCAGACGGGTGCTTTTGGTGGACGATGCTGCGAAGGGGCAGGGCGGGCAGCCCGCTGGCAGCTGGGACACACGCGTGGCGTTCCGCGGGCCAGGTGGGCGAGTGCATCGAACCAGCAACGCCGGGCGCAATGGGAGGGGGGATCACTGGCGGGCGGGCGCGGCGAGCGGCAACTGAGAGCGACGCCTCGCCTGAGCCCCTGACCACCTGTTCACGTTTGCCTCTGTCTGCCCGCGCGTCCCCTGATCCTGGGGCCCTTTCCAGCTATCATAGACAAAGCACTTTTCCGCCCTCGACCTGCCACCCTGCATCTACTGCCGCCGCCTCGAAAGATCCTGCCTGCCTCCCTGCAACCACCCAAACGGTGCCCCTTCCAAAACTCACCTGGCCAGGCAACTACACCCTGACAGCCATGATTTTCAGGAAACAGGACGCCTCAACAGACTCGCGCTTCAACATCACGTGGCGCACGCCCGCCGCGACCGCCTTCGTTCCGCTGCCCCAGATGCTGTCGCTCGGCCACCGTCCCGCGGCCGCGGGCGCAGCGCTTGAGCTGCTCACGCGCGGTGCAGCCGCGGCCGCGGAGGGGGCGGTGGCGGGCGTTGTGGAAGTGGCGGCCGCGCCTGCGGCCCAGCAGCAGCAGCAGCAGCAACAGGCGGTGCGGCGGCGACGGGGCCGGGGACGGCGACTGCAGCAGGAGGCGGCCGCGGCGCCCCCAGCGGCGGCGCATGACCGTCAGTGGTGGTCTGAGCACAATCAGAGGGGCGGCAGGCACCAAGTGCAGCAAGAGCAGCAGGAGCAGGAGGAGCAGCAGCAGCAGCAGCAGCAGCAGCAGCAGCAGCAGCAGCAGCAGCAAGAGGAGTTGCAGCAGCAGGAGGAGGAGACGCCGCAGCCGCAGCAGCAAGAGGAGCCGCAGCCGTTCCAGGAGGACCCCCAATGGCGGTGGCCGGCACCTGAGGCCGCCACAGAGCAGCCGCCCCCACCCCAGCGCACCGGCGAGGCCCCAGCCCCAGCCCCAGCCAGCAGCGCGGCCGGCGCGCCCGCGGACAAGGGCGGCCCTGCCGCCGCAGCGCCGCCTGCGGCTTTGCAGCCCCCGCCGCTCGCCCTGCCCGGCAGCCCCGGCCTCGCCGCGTCGTACTCTGCGCGCGACCAGGACAGGCACACGGTCCTCCTGCCCTCCCTCGCGCTGGGCGCGCCGTTTGCCGCCGCGGGCGGCCTGCCGCACCTCGATTTTGACGGCCAGCCCTACCGCCTCCAGCGTGCCCTGATGGGCGACGCCGCCGGCGCGGCGGCGCTCGAGGCGCTCGGCTCCGCGCGCGGCTGGCTCGACGCGGGCGCGCTGCTCGGGGGCCGGGCGGGCGCGGATGGGGGGCCGAGGGGCGTGCGGTTCGAGCTTGCATGCGAGCGCTGCTGGCTGCTGCTTGACGGTGTTGTCGTTGTTGGTACCAAGGACGGCGCAGCCAGGTCTGGGTGCGTCGAATTCCCCGAGGCCGCGGCTTCCTTGGACGGCGCAGCGGGCGGCGCCGCCGGCGCCGCCGGCGCGCGGGCGCTGGTGCAGATGGAGCTGCAGTTTGCGACGAAGGCGCTGCCCGTGGCGGGCCTGTCGCTGCGGTACCGCGCCTGCCAGCCCGAGCGGGCCGCGGCGGCGGCGGCGGCGGCGGCGCAGGGCATGCCGCAGGAGGCGGCGGAGGACGAGGCGGATGGGGGTCGAGAGTTTGCGCCGCTGGGGGACGCGCTGGCGCGAGGCTTAGTGCTGTCTGAGTCAGACCTGCGGGCGGGGCACTACCAAGAGGGACTTACGTGCGAGGTCTCCACTGCTGCCGCACCGGACAGCGC
>NW_014007320.1:0-2330 GCF_000611645.1 Monoraphidium neglectum | reverse complement strand
GATTCCAGGCACAAACTAAACCCCAAGCCACAATTGACATTATATTAGTGAATTGTTTCTGCAATGGCCCAAAGCTCTCATGGTGTAGTTGGTTATCACGTTCGCCTCACACGCGAAAGGTCTCCAGTTCGATCCTGGATGAGAGCATTTTGTCATCGCACCCTGCTGCCGTGCATGAGTAATCGGTGCCCCCGCAAGCCATTGTGGTACAAAGGGAAACCCTTGCGCGTGTATGGAATTGCAGTGCTGCAGTGGCACATGCCTCCCAACCCTGGGGCCGGGTAAATGCCACAACCGCTGTTTGGATTAATGCTACATGTCCTGGGGTCGCCCGCTTCTGGAGCCGTCCCGGATCATGGAATTAAACTTGAAAGCATCAATAATTGTGACTGAGGTTCAGAGGTGGACACTGCGCGCTATGCAAAGCACACAGTCGTGCGCGAAGGCCGCGGGTATAAAACACCGTGCAGAGGGGCTGCAAGTGCAACCACATTCCCGTGCCCTCCCCCCCCCAGCACCCCCATGGTTGATAGTTTTTGGGGAGTGAGAGAAGAGCAAGCCATCTGCCATGAAACACCACGCGCAGTGACCTCCCTGAGCACAGCTGGCAGCAGTGGCAATGCTGCTGCCGGCGGGGCAAACACCTGCCAATGGCCTTATGCAGCATTGTCAGCCGTGTGTGTAGTCACGGGTAAGATGCTTAATGACGGTCTTTCCGTGCCCAAGGTGCGGAAAGTGGGGGAGTCACCCGACCTGGAACCGAGCGAAACGCTGCACACGCGAAGCCCGTAACGAGCATTTCAAACATTTTATTACCTCGTATAATCTTAAATGTGCATCGAGAGTGGTTTAAACGCTTCGGTTGCACGCCTGCTGGCCTAGCAGTTCAGCGAGCCGTGCCAACTGCGCAGCGTTCGCCACAACACAGGCTTGCACGCCCCAAGCCGTGCACAAAATGAGATCAAGATGCGTTTTCAGCGCGCTCGTGGTCGCAGGGACCGCCCTTATGCTCGTGACGGTGCTCGCTGCCCCCACTGCCGCCGCGGCCAGCCACGCGGTTGATGGACCGAAGGGCGCAGACGACTGGGAGATCCCCAACATGCGCGCGGCGCTGGACGACGCGTGGAGCGCCGACGACGCGGCCCCCATCCATGCCGCCTCGGTCGGCGGCGCCGACGCCGACGAGCTCGACGTCGAGGCCGCGTCGGCCGACGGCGCGCGGCCCCGCCAGACCGACGCCGAGCTGTGCGGCCTCCCGAACGTGGCCGCTGCGGGCTGCCCAGCGCTGCTCACGCCTGGCGCCGGCTGGTGGACGGGCGGCGCGGAGCGCCGCAACGCGTTCCTGATGTCGGTGCTGATGCGCGACAACTACCCCATCGTGCACAACCTCGGCGCCGACAACGACGACACCCCTCAGAAGAAGGCGCTCTGGCAGTGCCTGATGCGCAGCAAGTGGCTGGCGCTGGGCGCTGAGAAGGTCGAGTTTTACGAGAGCCTGCTCAACACCATCGTTTTCATCAAGGTGGGCGATTGCTGTTTAGGCGGGAGGCCGGGAGGGCAGGAAGGGCGCGACGGACGGAGGGGGGGAGGGGAGGGGGGCGCGAGTGCTTGTGCACAGGCATACGCGTGCACGTGGGCGTGGACGCGTGCGTGGAGCTGGCAGTCTCGTCGAGTTCCATTGCCTGCTCGGATCTTGGTCGCGGCAACAGCTGGCTCGCTGCTGTGTTGAAAGCCCACACCATCGCCCAAGCTCACACCATCGCCCTCCTCGGGGTGTGCACATGGATTACCTAAAACCTGCCCTCACGCCTCCACACAAACCCATCCCGTGCGCTCCGCACCCTCAAACTCGGCCCCCTCCTGCCCCTACCAAACCGTGAAACCGCCCCTCTCGCAGGTCGGCAACAGCGTCTTCGCCAACCTGCGCGGCACCTGGACCGACGCCCACCGCAAGTCCAACATGGAGTGGCGCCTCGGCAGCAGCAAGCGGCTGTGGGGCCAGGAGGTCCGCTACCACAAGGGCTGGGGCAAGACCGCCGAGGATGCGTACTCCGCCATCCGCACCGCCGTCACCGACAGCTTTGGCATCAGGGACGGCAACTGCAACCTGTACCTCTCCGGCCACTCGCGCGGCGCCGGCGCGGCGCTGCTCGTCGCCGCGTTCGCCGACGGGCGCGACGACGCCGTCAAGGCGCCGTGCCGCACGGCGGGCGTGTGGACCTTCGGGTCGGTCAAGCCGTACAACGGGGCGCTGAACAAGGTGTACAACTCCAAGCTGGGCAGCAAGACCTTCAACTGGTGGAACCAGATCGATGTGGTGGGTGCAGGGG
>NW_014007321.1:0-2331 GCF_000611645.1 Monoraphidium neglectum | reverse complement strand
ACCCCTTTGCCTTCCTTGGGGTGACGCTCACGATGGAACTGGACTGGAAACACCACAAAAAGGCGGTTCTCAACAAGGCGCGGGACAAAGCAAGGCACTTGGCCAGGAGCTGCATCACAGGGAGGCAAAAACTCCTCATCATAGAGACATGCCTGAGACCATCCATGGCATATGGGCTGGCCCTCATGCCATTTGCCTACCCCGACCTAACGGTGATGAGCTCGGTGCTGACCTCAGCAACAAAGCAGGCGGTGCGCCTGACCACGGCCGCCCCAAACCTCCTCATCCAGAATGCGCGTGCCGCTGGCGGACTTGGCTGTCACTCACTGGCGGTGGAAGCTGCCACGCAGGCCGCAGAGCGCACCATCACCTGCCTGAATGACAAAGGCAGAATAGGCAGGATCACAAGAGCTCTGCTCAGGGCACAGCTGGAGCTACACAATGGCACCGCCACGGACGTGGTAGGACCGTCCAACAACAGGCCGAGCTGGCTGCACCAATACAGCATGGGGCTGCGGAGGCTCGAAATAGCGCGCCAGACGGGCCTCTTCCTGGCAAACGATGCGTGCGATTTCAAAACCAAACAGCTGTCACAGCAGCTCAAGGCGTGGCTGACTCGCCTGGGCGGCGCGCCGGCCGCCAAGCCCACTGCCTTGAAAGCGATTACCGATGCACTCGCACCCGACCTGATGAAGTTGTGGCCTGCTGGAGTGGATGGGCTAGCCGACTTGCTCGATGCAACAACTGCGTCGACGCGCCCACTGAGCGCACTGCGGCGGCAGCTTGACAGAAAGATTACCCAGGGCCAGAAGACTGCGGTAGCACGCATCACACGGGTACTGAACTCAGGGGACGTTGCATCCAGAGTTCTCCCAAAAGGCTTCAACAGGAGGTTGGACGCGCCCTCAGACGCTCGCCGTGTTGAGGCCAGCCTCTGGGCCCTGCTGGAAGCACCCAAGGGGCCCAAGAAAGGGGGCCAACAAGATATTATTCAATACCTGACCAGCAACCCACGCCAGAACCCCGTTGCCCACGCCCGGCCCACTGCCGGCGGCAGGGCTGAGACAGGTCGCAACTGTGGGGGCGAGGCCGAGCCCAACACGGCGGAGGATGATGCGATTATCGCAAGGCCCGCCAAGCGGCGCATCACCGCACACAGGTGCAGGGATGCCTGCCCAGGCAAACGACCCAGGGAGGCGCCAATGAAACCGGCGCGCCGCCGTGCAGGGCAGAAGAGCCGCAAGGAGCGGAACTACAGGGCCTGGGAGACAAGGATGTGGGGCTTTAGGGAATACCAACTCAAAACCCAGGAAAGGAAATGGAGCAGCGAAAAATCTAGGACGCACGCGCTTGGCGAGATGTGGAGCTCGTGCGGCATCTTTGATGAAATCTCCCACGTGGTGGGTAGGGCGACGTCAAAGCACAACAGCAGGCGCGACGCCCAGCTTGTGCTGGCGTGGCAACCGACCATCTATCAGCAGTTTGAGGTAGACCTTGCATGCGAACAGGGCTACACCGTAAAGAACAAGACGCCTGCGACCCTGCAGGATCTCGAACATGAGGGCTGCGGCGTGTGCGACTACTGTGCGCGACCGGCCACAAGCATCGGGCCCGCAGCTGACGCCAGGCCCTGCGACCATTGCCAGAGGCTATTCCACGGCGAGTGCGCAGGCAAAGCGGAGGGGACGACGCCACCTGCCGCCCCGCTGCCCTGGGAGTGCAAGGACTGCTCGCACTGCCGGGGGAGCCCAGCCGCACGAGCACGGATCATGCAAGAGTGCGCATACTGCAGGGTGGAGTGGGGCGACTCTGTTGAGACATTCACCCAAACAGACATGGCGCAGGAGCCGCTGGTGACGCTGATCAGGGAGTGGGAGCAGCGCAACGCGCACAGAGCCGCACATGAGGAACAGGAGAGGGAGGCGGCAGCAGAAGCTGCCCAAACAGCGGCACTGCAAGGGAGGGGCCACCAGCTCACAGACAGGGAGAGACAAGGTCTGCGCAACCCCCCAGACACACGGTATGACATCACTGTGGGCCAAAGGCTGCGCACCAAGCTGCAAGTAGTGACCAAACCGATCGACCCTGAACTGGACACCCAAGCGACGGGCAGATGCTCGGCGCAACCCCGACTGCTCCGAGGCAGGATTGCCGCTGCTTCGGTGACCCACCCAGTAGAGGCGGTGTGCATATATGAGCCCAATGGCTCCTGCGCTGGCCTGCTTGAAAGGGACAGGGCGCAGGCCTTGGCGGCGTGGATGACCGCGGCCTCCGGAAAGCCGCCCACAAAACCTGAGTTTGCAAAGGCTGCTGCGGCTCTCATGCGGCGAC
>NW_014007322.1:0-2330 GCF_000611645.1 Monoraphidium neglectum | reverse complement strand
GGGTGCGCTCGCAGCTCTTCAAAATCAACCAAATCACGCCCAGACGCCCAGACAGGATGAGATACAGAGCACCTTAGAAACTGCTCCTGTGATGTTGAATTCAGTACTGCTATCACGTTCAGCAGCCTTATGCATGCACCCAGCCATTCATCGTCAAGGGGGTCCCCCGCCGGACCCAAACCCCAGGGGCCCGAGAAGAGCCCAAAACGCAGCCTGGCCCACAAATGCATGCAAGGCAGGTCCACATCATCGCCATGCTTTATCTTGCAGGCAGCACCTGGCACCGCCTTATCGCCGCCAAGCGCACCTGCGTACTGAATTCATTCATGAGCAGGCGGGTGCGCACCTGTCCTAAATCAACACGTTTCAATCATTCTGTTGCGGCATGCTGGGAATCTTCCAAATCGGTCTCTTCAGGGATGCTTGCTGTGTTGCTGCTTGTCACGGCTGCAGCACTCAGTAGAGGTGGAGTGCCGTGCACCCCCCTACAGTAGCCATGTATGCCACTGCCGTTTGGGTGTGGTGCGTTGCTGCACGCCTTGCAGCACTGCAGCATCGTCAAGACTTGATGGTGATGTCCTTTAAAGGAGATACACGGCTATGCAACTAGAGGCGCTCAGTCATATTTGGCTTCAAGTGCGTGTTGGAGGACACTGCGTCGTGTTTCGGGCGCCTTGAAATCAGTGCCGGGGGGCCCTACCTGGCCAGGCAGAACCAGCGCGCCCATGTGGCGCCAGGATCGGCAAGACGGTTGTGATGTGCAGCATGGCAGGAGACCGGGCAGGCTTTGCATGCAGAATCTGGGGGCCTTCAGTCCCCCAGTGGCTGGACTGTGATTTGCCTGGAGATAATCAGCTGGCGGATGATGTGTGCCATGTGGGAGGTTGAAGCTGTCTGCGGCGACCCACCATGTGGCTCGCGCTTCAAACACTGCTCATCGACGCCCTGCTTGAGCTCCCACTGCTGCTTGAAAACAGCAGGCAAGATGCTGCCGATGCCCATTGGCGGTAGATCAGCAGCTGCTTGGTGCCTGCTGCCACGGCCTGTCAGCCTGCCATTTAGGCGAGTAGCGTGCGCATCGCCACCCCTTTTCACCTACGTACCTCCTCTTCTTTCTTCGGCTTACAGATCAGCAAAATGGCCGACGCCAAGGCAGCCAAGAAGGAGGGTGAGCACGCTGTTGAGGAGTCGCGCGCTCCTCGCAGCGTCACAGTGGGCCTCGATCAGCTGATCATGAGCACGGAGCACTACGTTGGCTTGGCGCCGCGTGCATGGGTACCGTTCTCAATGCGCTTGCACCTCTGGCGGCGATCCTGGCTGCTAACGCCCCTCGAATCGTCTGTTGTTTGTTTGCGTTGACGCCAAGAGACGATGAAATGGCGGCCGCGGAAGCGTTCAGAACGCCGTCATCCACCACACAGCCAGCGAGACAATTTAGCACGCGGGACAATTCACAATCCATTTGGACTCGGGAAGTGGTGGCTCCCAGGCGTGCGCAGGCTGCAACGTGGCGGGGCGCGCTGCCCGGCGCATTGCTCCAGCCCATTGACAAAAGACTGGCCATGCGCTTTGCCCCCTCCCTAAGGCGGCAAGAAGGGCGTGGACATGGTCGGCATGAGCGACCTGGGCGGCGTGAAGGTGAGAGCAATCCCCATGGCACCCCAAAGGCTGCACGGCGCCCCAGGCACAGAAAATCGGTGCACTGAAGTGCCTGGGCCGCGGCATGGTGCCCATTGCCCCTTCCCCATCCCCACACCCTGGAGCAGTTCTTCACCATCACCCTGGAGACCCCCAACGGCGACATGAAGCTTATGGACTCGGTGCTCGAGGGTGCGCGACATTCATCGGCGTGCCGTGCCGGCAGGCGGCAGGGGTGCAACCGAGTGACATCACACCGCCTGCTGCTACGCAGCAAGGGGAACTAGCAGACGCCCGCCGACAGCGCTTGCACAAGCAGTCACGCGGCCGCCGATGCAGCAGCCATCAAGCGCGTCGCGCGGCCGCCGGCCCAGGCGCCGCATGGCAGCTGCGTTCGGCTGCGCTGCGCCGCGGCCCCACCTTGCAGAGCTTGGCCCCCCCACCCCACCCGTGACCCGCCGCGCCCCTTCACGCAGGCATGAACGCCGAGGTGGACGAGTCCGCCGAGGAGCGCAAGGGCGGCGCCGGCGCCCTGGGCAAGGCGCTGCTGTCGGCGGGCGACAAGCAGCTGGTGGTGGTGGTGCACGTGCCCAAGGCGCTGCAGGAGGCGCACGAGTCGTTCAAGATCAAGGAGTGGGTGCAGGTCGTCGTCGACGCCACTGGCGCCGCCATCACCGAGGAGGGCGAGGAGG
>NW_014007323.1:0-2332 GCF_000611645.1 Monoraphidium neglectum | reverse complement strand
GCCGGCAGCTGGCTCGCCAGGAGAGCGAAAGGGCTGCTGACGCCGCCCCGGCAGGCGGCGGCGGCCTTTGCCGTGGGCGGACCAGCCGGCAGCGGTCGCTCTTGCGCAGGCGCCGGCGCCGGCGCCGGCGGCTGCGCCGGTCGCGCGCCGACCAGGCGCCGCACGACCACCGCCGCCGCCGCTGCGACGTCCGGCGCGGCGGCGTCCAGCGCCGCGCGCACGCGGCAGAGGCTGGCGCGAGAAACCGGGCCGGCGGCGGCGCCGGCGGCGCCGGCTGCACCGCCGTCGCGCTCCAATCTTGCAAGCGCATCCCTCAGGCCGGGGTCGAGGGCAGCAAGCGCCTGCAGGAGCGAGGCCAGCGGGGCGGCGGCGCCCGCGGGCGGGGCCGGTGCTGCTGCGCCGCTGCTGGGTTGGGTCAGGTCTGGGTAGGGGGCGCGGCAGGGCAGGGGGTGGGCGGGGCCCTTCGGTATGGCACTTGCGTGTCGCTATTGTTCAAGGACGGGGTACGTTTGTTGCGTGCCGGTCGCTTGGTGTGTGTGCGTGTGCAACAGTGGGTGCGGCTGCCACGGCGCATGACCATGTTGCTTTGTTCGGCAATCTTGTGCAGAAGCTACCCTACCCCAGTGCTGAACGGCCCGAACTGCGCCGAGTCAGCGCGCAGCTGCACGTCGGCCGCCCCCTGCACGCACCTTGCGCGGGGCTGCAACCTGCCGCCTGCGGCGTCGCCGCGTTTAGCTGCTCCAATGGAAGTTTAACGGGCGGCATTAGCACGCTGTGTGCGCTGGCCGAGCCCTGCGCGGCGGCAGGCAGCTGCCCTGGCCGCGGCGCGCTTACGCCCGGAGGTGTCCATCCGCCACCGTCGACGGGCCTGCGGCGTCGCGGCGGCGTGCGGCAATGTCAGCGGGTGATTAGATGTGGTAGTTGCTCCCGCATGCTGTGTTAGAGGCAGATGGGCGTCTGTGTTGCGAGCGCCAGGCCCCTCACCCCATAACTCCGAGATTTTGAGGCTCCTTGTGTTGCCCTGTGTATTTTCTTGTGTTAAGGTCTAATAACTGCGATCTTTTTCAGCGTCTCCGGACTCGAAGCGCGTTCGTGTGCTTGGGGGATTCAGCAGCAGTCAAACACTCGCGGACAAGCAAACTATATGAAGGATGTATGTTTGGAAGTTAAAATGACAACATGCAATTTGTGCGTGTGGAGTAAATGGATGAGCATCAAAAAGGGGACGGATCCGCCGGCTGAGGGACCTGCACGGCTGCTCTCATGCTTGTGCGCTTCCCATCATCCCACCCCCGCCGAATAGGCTGGTGACTGTTTTGCTGGTGTCATGCAGACCAAATAGCACACTATGATCCCTAATGAACCCTCTGATCATGAAGCAAGCACGTAATTTGCAGTGTGCAGGTGCCGCAGCACGCCCATGTGGGGTGCAGTGCTGCCGCCCTCCCCCGAACACTCCCTGCCATCCTCGAGTGACCCGAGACGAAATTTTACACTGTGGTGGACAAAACACGTGTGGTTGTGTGATCGATGATGTGAGATGCATTAGAGTTCAGGAAGGAACGCTCTTCTTGACAACGTTGACCCATGAAAGCCTCGCTGCGCGGCGCACGCGCCCGGTCTCCAGCCCCAATGCGCACGTGCGCGCGCGCCCTGGCCAGGCGGCCGCCGCCCCAATCGGGACGGCTTATTGCAGGTTTTACCCCCAATACCCAACTGAGCGCGCGGACGGGCGGCCTGTCGCAGGCGGCGGCCGCCTGGCGGCGAGCAGGTGCCTACATGCGCAAGCAAGCTGCGAGCGGTGTTGGCTGGCTGCCGCCCACACTAAAACCCAGCCACTCAAATGAGCCCTCCACGCAATCGCGGGGCAAACTGAGCTTGCACCAGATGCGCGGCGCCCCGGTGCCCCGCGCATGACGTGGGCTGTGCGCCGCACACAGCAGGCAGTCCCCCACCCCGCGCCGCTCAGCGGCCGGAGCGACGCGCCGCCGCCGGGCGTTCTGCACGCGTGCTGCCTGGCGCGCCCGTCCGCCTTCGGCGCGCGTGCTACCTCGCGCCGCGCCCGCCTGCTGCAGCTAGGGCAGCGCGCCGCCCGCCTGCTGCACGCTCCAGTATTCGTAGGCAAATATTAAAAGGTCAACCGCCAAGAAGATCGCCACTACCTGTAGATTAGCGGTTTTGATTGGACAGGTGCAATGAGCGGGCGGGGGGCTAGGGAAGCAGCGACTGGAAGACTGGCCGAAGCGTGAGGGCGACACTGTGTGTGTGTGTGCGTGTGTGCGTGTGTGTGTGTGTGTGTGTGTGTGTGTGTGTGTGTGTGTGTGTGTGTGTG
>NW_014007324.1:0-2332 GCF_000611645.1 Monoraphidium neglectum | reverse complement strand
GGGGGATAGTGCATGTTGGGTGGGTGCATGGGGCCAGGGCGGACGCGAGCGAGGGTGGAGCCAGTGAGGGGCTATGGATGGCTTCTTGTGTGGGCTGAGTGAGGCTGCGGGGAGGGGTTTGTGGGCTTGATGGGGGAGTGTATGTGTGTTGGCTCCTTGCATAGCTCCGGCAACAGCGCCGCGCCGCCGCACCGCCAGGGCGAGATTGTGCGCCGGCAGCCCCGGGCCCGGCCGGCTGCCCGCGCTCGCCGTGACCGCTGCCGCGCCGCGCTTTGCACGAGACCCGCCCTGCCTGGGCCACTGCAATCCCAACCTGCTTCCCTCTGTTTAACGCAAAACCGCCACCCTCCCCACGCTTCCTTGCAACGCAGCCTCCTTCGTGCTGATGGCTCAGGTCGCCGGCTTCGTGAACGCGAGGAGGGACGCCAAGGATCTGAGGGATATCAAGGCAGATCAAGATTACGCCGAGGCCGAGGATGCGGCGGCGGCGGCGGCGGCGGCCCCCGACGCCCCGGGGGCATCCAAGGCGGCGGCGGCCGGCGGGCGTGACATCGAGGCCGCGGCCGCCGACCAGGGGACTCGCTGATGACGGCTGCTGGGCCTGTCCTGTCTCTGGCTGTTGGGTTGGAAGTTGAACGGGCGGCTGTGGGGCTGCTGGGGCCACTCCGCGCGCCTGGCCAGCGCAATTTGCCTGGGATCTGCGCGGCGGCCTCGGCTGTGCAATGCAGGGGTATCGGGTTCCTTGGACGATTGCTGCTGCTTCATAATTGTGACACAACCGGCGCCACGCATTGCTTGTGCGGAGCGCTCCAGCCTTTGCACAGTGAGAGGCTCTGCTGGCCCCCAAAGGAGTGGACCCAACATATGCATGCCTGCAGCGCGCGTCGCCGCCCTGTGGTCCTATCTTTCTTCTTTGAACCTCTCTTGCACTGGAATGGAAATCGCAGAACCCTCTCCCAACAGGGGATGCTGCCTGCACTCTGCCGTGCCTTCCCATGCGCCACCCACAGTTGTCCATCCATCCATGGCGCGCCGATGTGCTGACTGATGACAGCGGTGTGGCTCAACAGTTTTGTGACCGCCTGTCGCATTTTGTACCTCCCACTAGAGGAGTGTATTGCCTGTAACGCAGAAGACCCATGCGATGTGCTATTGGCAGGGTGGAAAATGGGTTGGTGCCATTGTGGGCGGGAGGTTGCAAAGGGAAGGAGTGCAACCCAAGGGGATGCGGCTCCGCGGACATGCGCACCGGCGTGGAGGCGTGAGGGCTGTGCTGGGCAAAATCGAGTGGGTTTGTTGGAACACACTGGCGTACCAAGAGTACTGTGCATTGCTACCAGTACACGATTTCTACGTACTTGGGTGTCGGCGAGGCAGGTGACGAACAAGTGTAGCGCATTGTTGCGAGGTCGCGAGAAGTCTGCTGTCCTAGAACGCTGCATCAATCGTACTGTACCTGAGGTATTCCTGATTGATCTGCTAGCAGCGATCTCCGAGCCCTAGCACAGCGGTCACCTCGCTCGATCAATAACAGCTAAGGTGTAGATTCATAAGGTCGGTACCATCCCGGGGCATCGTGCTCGTCAAAAGCTCACAGCATTCGCATGCTGCGGGCGAGTGCGTGCTGCATCGCACTCAGGTCCGCTCTGCGACATGCGTCGCCGCCCCACCTCCGCACAATTTGCAGGGGACCCGCGCCTCCTCAAACCTTTCGGCCCACTGGCATAGGCGCCGCAGCAGCCATGAGCCAAGCGGCGGGCAAGGGCGCACTGACGGTCGGCCAGAAAGTGGCGGCGTGGGTAGCGTCCCCCACAGGGCCCAAGACCACCCACTTTTGGGGCCCCGTCGCCAACTGGGGGTGAGTTAATCTGTCGGGCGTTTCAACCTGCGACATGCTTTGATGCCAGTTCGGCACGGGGCTGCTGCCGCTCTCCGCGCCCGCGCCGCCATGCTGCTCGCTGTGCGGTAACTCTGGTGCCCCTCGGTCTGCTCGGCCGCTGTGGTAGCAGCACGCCACACCCGCTTCTCACCCCCGTCTTGCCCACCCATCTCCCCACCCCTGACAAACACTGCCGCCTGAAGGTTTGTCATAGCGGTGAGCGCAGCCGCCTGAAGCTGGGCACTCCCTGTTCCAATTTTGAACCGGGGCCTCATTTGCTTCTTTCGGCCTCAGTGTTCAATTCTGGGCGCACTCGGCTAAGCGGGCGGCGAGGCTTTTTCACGTCAATTGGAAGCATGTGTTTGGATCTCTGGATTGGGGGTCGCTCAAACGTTCTCTACACCCTTCAACCTCGGCGCGATGCGCTGTGCGTCGCACGGGCTCTGCGCGCGC
>NW_014007325.1:0-2333 GCF_000611645.1 Monoraphidium neglectum | reverse complement strand
GCGCTCGGCCGTGCCGGCGTTGAGGTCCACCACGTAGTAGAACGGCCGCCGCCCCGCGGCCACCACGCACCCGCCGCCCGCCGCAAACGCGGCGCGCTGCACGGGGCAGTCCGCCAGGTGGACTGCCTGCGCCAGGGGGTTGCGCAGGCCGTCGATGGCGAAGAGGCGCAGCTTCTTGTCAAAGCCGGCCGTGAGCAGCAGCTGCCCGCCGGGGTGGAACTCCACAGACCGCACGACCGCGTCGGCCGGCGCCGCCGCGTTGGCGTCCTTCAGCTGCGACAGCTCGATCGCGCCGGGCGCCAGCGGGCCCGACGCCGCGGCGGCGCGCCCGGCGAGCAGGCCGCCGGCGCCGCGCAGCAGCCGCTCCGCCGCGCCGTCCTCCGCGTCCTCCCCCTCGTCCGACGCGCCCGACTCCCCTGCGCCGCCGCCGCGCCCCCGCCCGCGCTCGCGCTCCTGCTGCCGCCGCCGCCGCCGCTCTGACGGCAGCGCCGCCCAGCCCGCGCCGCCGTGCAGCGCCGCGTGCTGGCGCCGCAGCGCAGCCTCGTATGCGGTGCCGGACACCTCGCCCTGCCCCTTGTCGGCGCGCAGCTTCCTCAGCCGCGCCCGGGCGCTGATGTCAACGCGCACCTCGCGGTCAGACGGGTCGGCCCACACGGGCACACGCGGCCGCGCGCTGCCAGGGCCCGGGCCCGCGGCGCCCGCGTCCCCCTCTCCATCATCGGAGCCACTCGCTGCCGCGTCGGGGCCGCGCAGGGCCGCGCGCCGCGGCGGCTCGCTGTCGCTGTCGTCGCTGCCCGCTGTCGCGTCGCTGTCGCCTCCGGCCTCGTCGCTGCTGCCGCCGCCGCCCCCCCGTGCAGCCGCCCCCAAAGCCCCTTCCCGCTGCTCGTCCCCGTCCTCGCTGACGACGCCCCCGCCGGCCGCGGCGAGCGCCGCCGCGCGCCGCTGCGCGCGAGTCTGTCGCGGCAGGCCTAGGCCCGGCGGCGGCTCCGCCCCCCGGCGGTCCTCCACGAACAGCAGCGGCTCCCCATTGCCGCCGTCCCCAACCTGCGCGCGACGGAAAGCGAGATCAAGATCAGGTTGTGGCGACAAGGCGGGCGCGATGGCGTGGGGGGGGGGGGGTCCTGCGAACGCCGCGCTTCACGACATCAGGGGCGTCCTGCAGCAAGGGCGGGCCCAGAACCGGCTCACAACACGACGACGTTGTGTCGCTGCAGGTGCAACGGGCACCAGCCTCCCCCCACACACACACACGTAGTCGCTGATGCAGGCACGCAGGTTGTGTGAGCCAGCTGCATGTGCAATGACGCACGTGCATGACGCTGTTGTATGCCCCAAACTCCTATGCACACATACACAAGCTCGCAAGAAGGAGCGCGCGCGCACACACACACACAAACACACGCAATCTCTGCACTCCAAATGACCCGCGCAGGGTATGGCGCCTGCCTGTCGGATGAGGTCTGCAATGTCCAACTCGTCGTCGTCGCTGCCGGCGCCAAACGAACCATAGGCCGCGCGCCCCTCACGTCGCGGCGCTGCACTGCTGCCACCAAATAAGAAGTCCTCCAGCTCGGCAACCTGATCGTGTGTGGGGCGTCGCGCACAGGGTTGCGGGTGTGCTGCGGAACGGCAAAGTGCAGCAGCGGCGGGCAGCGGCGGCTGGCGGGTGCGAGAGCAGGAAAGCCGCAGCTGCGCAAGGCAGTGCGCAGGTTGCGGCTTGACATGCGTGACGCATGTTTCACTTACATGTTGCTTTTCCTCTGCTGCGATGTCGAGTTTCGGCCGCTTAGCTTTGCTGCGCCCCATGTTTGCTGTTGTACTCCCTTCAGATGCAGTGTACTATGATGTGACAAATATAATGTGTGTTTATATAACAACGCGCAACGTGTGGTTGGGCCGGCTGCTTCATGCTGAAAGCTCGACCTTGACTCACCATCGCTGCCGTCCCCCCCCCCCCCGCAGCACCCACACACCATCAAGTGACAGTTTTTTGCTCTGAAAATCAGATCATACAAGAGCAATCACCGAAGTCACCGAAGAAGTATGGATGAACTCCGTCGTAGCATGCATGCAGTTACAAAAATGCGATCACCTTGGGGGCCACCACCGCAGACATCGCGCATGGCAGATGTGGCAAGCATGCTCAAAGCGAGTGCGGTATCCCTGCTCGTACCCGTTGACCAGGACTTGCATCACAGAATTACCTGAGCGCGATGGCGGGGCGATCAGAGCGGCAGAGGGATCTGAGCTTGGGCCACAGCAAGGTGTCATCAGGTGGCAAAGGCTCACAGCGTATTTGAGTTGTACATGAGTCAGAATGCGGGGGCCGCAAG
>NW_014007326.1:0-2335 GCF_000611645.1 Monoraphidium neglectum | reverse complement strand
CTTTCCCACCCACCCCTCAGGCCGACAACTTCACGTCAGCTGGGCAGCTGCGGGACGCCGTCGCGCGCCACGACGCCACCCCTGGCGCCGGCCCCCTCGACGTGAAACTGGTCTCCGGCGCGGACCACTTCTGGGGCGGGCTGTGGGATGACGTGGCGCGCGTCGTGCAGGAGTGGCTGGCCGCGAGGCTCGCAGGGGCTGACGCTGAGGTGGCGCTCGGGGCCGCTGCCGCTGCGGCAGAGGGGAGCGACGGGCGGCGGGCCGGGGGGGAGCAGGCATCCAGAGCGCCTGCTGCTGCAGGGTGACGCTTTACCTCTCATGCCTGGATACCGCTCCTGATCAAAGCTGCAACGGCCAAGTGCCATGCTGTTCATTTCTGTTGCTCCTGAGTTATGGAACTGCACAGCGTATGTTGCTCGACATAAGGGGCGCTAAGGGGCCGTTACAGCAGCAAACCGTTCCGACGGAAAACACCACCACAAATCGCGCTCCATCAACAGACAGGCAACGAGGAACGGGCTGTGCTTTGGCGCCGGGGCCGGGCGCATCCGCACGACCTGCTGCGCTGCTCGAGCTTTGCCGACTACTGAGGTTCTTATATCGAGAAACACCGTTCGTGCGACGCTGGCACATCCAGGCACAAACTCACACACGCGCGCACGCATGCGCGCGCACACACGCACACACACACACACACACACACACACGCACACGCACATGTGTGCGTGCGCACAGAGAAAGAGAGCGAGACACGCACACACAGGCACACACACGTCAACACACCACACACACGCACGCTCGCACACACTCACACGCCATCCACGTGAAAGATACGCACGTGCAGTGCATGAGAAATGCCGCGTGGAGCGGAGATCAATCTTCCACCCGTCGATCGACCCTCCACGCACGCGTGCGCGATGCATGTTGCATAGAATGGATCTGCAATGCACCAGCAGCGCCGTCACTGATGCGTTGCGCGCGGCTGGATCGGGGCAAAGGGCGCGGGCGGCACTCCGCGGGTGGTTTTGCCCGTGTGCGCCGCGCACAATACCGGAGGCATTTCTGATTTCCCTGCGCGCCCGCGGCGCACGCAGGCGCGGCGCCGGCGCCGCCCGCAGAGGCAGCAAAAATCGCACGAGCGAAAAGAGGCGGCCGGGGGCGGGCCCACCGCCGCCGCCAGCAGCAGCAGCAGCAAGGGGACGTTGGCGGCAGCTGAGGTGGGGCCAAGGGGCGTGGGCGCGGGGCCCTCCGCGCCGGGCCTCGACGCCCAAAGGGAGGGGGTCAGGGGCGGATTATTGCGGGTACCGCGGGATGGTGCGGAAGAAGCGACGAAGAGAGCGCGTGAGGGCTGGGAGCCCGCTCAACACCCCTTGTGTTTTTGCAGCCCGCACCGCGCCATGCGGGCGTGACGCAGAGGGCAGGGGCGCGCCGCGGCCGCCGGCCAGGCAGGCCGCTCGACGCGCCGCGGCCGCGCAGGGCTGGCGCCGCGCCAATGCCCGCGCGCTCGGCGGGATCGCAGGGCGGCGCAGAGGGCTGCGCAGGCCCTTGGGGCGCACGCGGCGCCGGACGGAGGTTGGGGCCGCGGGGTGGTTTTGCTGACCAATGAGAATGTGAGAGGTGGGAAAGCTGGCGCTAGGAAAGAAGAGGATCAGAGAGGGAAGGAGTGATGGGGGCCCGCGCCCTGCGGCAGTCTGTGTTCGCAGGATGCCCGGAAGGGTGGGCGCGCCAGCACCATGGGTCTGAGCGCAGGCAAAGGCACCGCATGCGTGCCCAGGCCGGCTGCCCAGGCACAGGCCCCGCCCCCCGCCACGCGCGCAGCCCTGACCTCTGCGGACCGGGCGCGCGGGCGGCGTCCGGCGCAGCGCGCGGGCGCCACGCATGCCCCGGCGGTTCCGTTGTGGCGAAAAGCGCGCCAGGGGCGGAAGAAAGAAGGCAAGAGGTAGTCAGGCGCATGCGCGCCCCATCACACAAAAAAGGGCCGCGCTTAAAGGGCGGCGCGGCGAGCGGCACAGCCCCCTCTCACGGCCGCGCGGGGTGCGAGCGCGGCAATCGGGGACAGGGAGTCCGCGTGCCTTGTCAGCACGGCTGGAACCGTGCTGGCGGGTGCGGCGGCGGCGCCGCATCTGCTCTCTGTCGCTGGGGCATCTCAGTGGCGCGCCTTGGCGCCTATCTATGCGCGCGGGTGGCGGCCAGGCGGCCAGGCCCCCCACCGCGCGGCCAGCGATCGAATGCCCCAACCGGTCCCTCTGCCTACCGGCCGGGGACTCAGTCAGCTCCCACTCATCTCCCAGGCGCCCAAGTCTGCAGTACCGCCCCCCTCACCCGCCACCCCCAC
>NW_014007327.1:1710-3035 GCF_000611645.1 Monoraphidium neglectum | reverse complement strand
GGCGGCACGGGGCTTGGAAGCGCTCCGGCTGGGCAATGGGGAGGAGGGCGGTGGCGGCGGGTCGCACGCGGGCAGCAGCTTTGGCCCAGCAGGCAGCAGCGACGACGACGCGAGCCGCGGCGAGGGCAGCGAGGACGGCGCCCGCGACGGCGGCGCCGTGCGGGCGGCATCTTCTGGCCCCAGCGGACGCGGCACGCGCGGCGGCTCGTCGGCGCGGCGGCGGGACGCCGGCGACGCCGGCGCGGGCGGCGGCGAGGGCGCCGCACGTGCGGTGCAGCAGCGGCTGGTGCAGCAGCGGCGCAAGGCCGAGCGTCTCGTGGGCATGGCCAAGGCGAGCCGCAACAGCAGCAAGGCCAAGGATAAGAAGGCTCGGAAAGCAAAGGAGGCGGTGGCCGAGTGGTAGGGGCCGGTCACACGGTTTGACGTGCATGCAGGAGGCCATTTCTTGCAGTATGGGCTGCCAGGCGCCGCAGAGGCGCTATGGTCCGGTCCCACGTCTAACAACGATCGCTCCATGTAACCAGGGTGTCGCCTGCATGATCCCTACAAAGCAGCGGCGACGTGGTGCTAGCGAGCGGCTGCGTGCCATACTGTAGCTGCAAGCACTAGGATTGGCGCCGCGCACAACGCCTGTGACCTCCACGTGCCGGGAGGAGCAGCTAGCCACCCGCATACTCAGGCAGACGCTCACTGGAAACGGATGGGCAGCCTGGCATCAGCATTGGCCAAGGTACGGCAGCTGCCTGCTGCCACGGCCCCGCCTCTGCTCCATTCCGCGCAAAACCCAAATTCTGGCTCCTTCAAACAGCGCCACCATGATGCAACACCAATCGTGCCCCCTCAGCCCCGGCCCCCCTCAAAAACCAAGTGGCCGCCCGCGACAAGGCTGCTTGGTGGCAGCTCAACTGCTACACCAGCGACACTCTGGCTGTACAGTATGACACCGGGCTTGAGCCTGTGTGCACCACCTCATGCTATGTGCTTGGTCCAAAGCTGCCCGACGCCGCAAGAGCTCTGACAGGCGGAGAAAACCAGAGTGTCCTGCAGCTGCACGTGACGGCCAAAACAAGGTCCACCTGCCACCAAGGCGCCTCGCTGCTTTACAGGTCAGGCACAAACCCATTACTAAGCCCATCATACATCTCGGCAAGCGCTCTTCTGTTCCTTCAAAAAAATACAAACGAGCAGCAAACAGGATATTTGATGTCTCCGACCAAGACACATCACAGCGCCCAGGTGTTCGATACGCCTTTACATGTTGGGACGGTGCGCCAGCTGGCGCGGCTGGCGGAAAGCAGGGGGGAGCGCCGCCGATGGGGCCGGGG
>NW_014007327.1:0-1013 GCF_000611645.1 Monoraphidium neglectum | reverse complement strand
GGGGGGGGGGGGGGGGCGCCGTCAGCAGCTGGGGTTGACCACGATCAGGCCCCGCAGCTTGTGCTGGCGCAGCTTGACCCCCGCCATCGTCAGCAGCCGCCGCGACGCCACATAGCCCGCGTCGGGCGCCCCAACCGCCACGTGCGCCGCGGCGGCCCCGCCGCCGCCGCCGCCGCCGCCACCGCTGCTGCTGCTGCGCCTGCCGCTGTTGGCGCCGTTGCCGCCGCCGCCGCCACCGCCGAGCGTGGGGAATGCAAACGCCTCCTCTTCCAGGGCCTCGTCCCCGCCGTGGGCCCCAGCCGCGCGGCGGGCGGCCCCCGCCGCCGCAGCGGCGTCGCCGCCCGCGGGGCCGCCGCTGCCATCGCCGCTGCCATCGCCGCTGCTGCTGTCGCTGCAGCCGTCGCCGTTGAGGGGCGCGGTGAGGGCGGGGTGGTGCTTCACTGACTCAACCTTGGACTGGGGGTGGTGGTAAGCAGGGGTAGGGGCAGGAGCAGGGGCAACATGGATGAGAGGGGTTGGGAGCACGGAGGGCGGCAAGCAGCGTGGCGTTGCATCGAGCCCAGGGCCTCCGTGTGATGTTGCTGGTGTGGTCGGGACGTGTTACCGTGTTCACAGGGCCTCGCCCACCGATTCCTACCACCCCGTGGCCACAGCAGCGGCAGCAGCAGCGGCAGCAGCAGCGGCAGCAGCAGCAGCAGCAGCAGCAGCAGCAGCAGCAGCAGCAGCAGCGGCAGCAGCAGCAACAGCAGCGGCGGCGGCGGCGGCAGCAGCAGCAGCAGCACCGGCGGCGACAGTGATGTCCCCGCCCTTGCCAAAGGCGGCACGTGACCCCGTCTTCCGGGTCTGTCGCCGTCCAGGAGCAGCGGGCCGGCTGTTGGTGCACGCCCTCACCTCGTGATACACGACCTCCTGAATGCCCGCCTGGATCAGCAGCTTGGCGCACTCATTGCAGGGGAACATCGTCACAAACACGCGCTGGGGTGGGTGGGTGCGGGGGTCGGGGTGTGTGGGGC
>NW_014007328.1:2334-2850 GCF_000611645.1 Monoraphidium neglectum | reverse complement strand
GCATGCTGACTGTGCGCCTGGTGCGGATCCAGGGGCTGAGGTCAGAGGACCTGGTCGGGGCCAGCGACCCCTACGTAGTGGTGCAGGTGGGTACAGGCCTTTTTAAATCCGCTGTGTGTGGCTGTATTTGCGTTCCACCAGGTTTTTTCATACGAATGGCTTCTGCAGAGGTTTTGGATTGTCATGTTTTTGGCAGTTTGAAGGGTGCTGGCGTTGCGGTGGTGGGGGGAGCCGGACTGTTGTCGCGGAACACTGTTCTGGGTCAGGGCGGGGGACCTGGTGGGGGCCAGCGACCCATACGTGGTGGTGCAGGTGGGCGCACCCTTGGACACCCTTTTTGGTGTTTTGACCCTTTTTTGATGGAGAAGTTGGGTACAGCCCTGCTGGTTCCGCTTTGGGGCTGTGTTTGCGTCCCACCCGTTGTTTTATATAGAGAAGGTTCTGAGCAATTTGGATTGTCATGTTTGCGGCAGTTTGAAGGTTGACGTTGTGGTGATGAGGGGGGGGGGGGGCGGG
>NW_014007328.1:0-1820 GCF_000611645.1 Monoraphidium neglectum | reverse complement strand
GGGGGGGGGAGCTGGACTGTGGCCGAGGAAACCTGGTCTGGGTCAGGGCGGGGACCTGGTCGGGCACAGCGACCCCTACGTAGTGGTGCAGGTGGGCGCAGCCGAGCGCCGGTGCTTTTTGTGGATATCGGGCGGATTTCAGGCGCACGGCGCTGCCCCAAACGCGGCAGCGCAAGGAATGCCTTGTTGCGTTTCAGGGGCCAACCATCCTAGGAAGTTGTGCGGTCACGGGGGTGTCTTTTGGAGGTGCTTTTGGGGTCCCAGCCCGCCCTCCACCCCCACCCACACTTTTCTTGACCCCTGCCCCCAAAACTTTTGAAACTGCCAGGTGCGCGAGGGGCGGTCCCTCCGCAGCACGACGCGGCACAACAGCAACGACCCCGAATATGATGAGTCGTTCGTGCTGCTGGTGGGTGGCGGCCGGGAATCGGGGAACATTAGGGTGGTGGGCAGGTGGCAATACAAGTGAACACCCAAACCCGGTTGGGTTCGGATGCAGCAGTTGCAGGGCTGCTGTGGGGCTGCTGATGGGCAGCTGCTGGTTGGGAATGGCAGGTGGCGGCTTGTTGGTGGCAGTTGGGACGCTAAGTGTCTCAGAGACAAAACAACAACAACAACAACAACAACAACAATACACACACACACACACACAGCACACACACACGGACACACACACACACACACACAAAAACACACACACACACACACGCACACACACACTGCCCCCTCGTCTTCCAGGTGGACAACCCGGAGATGCAGCGGCTGCGCCTGGTGGTGCGGGACGACGACCTGGGCTGGGGGGACAAGGTGCTGGGGGTGGCCGAGGTGCCGCTGAGAGAGGTGAGATGGCAAGAGTATGGCTGGAAAATGAGGCACAAGGTGCTTGGGGGGGTTGGAGGTGAGACTGCTCGTTGATGGCCGATAATGGCTGAAAAACGAGGCACAAGGTGCTTGGGGGCGGGGGAGGGGCAAAGTTCTGCTGCGGGAGGTGAGATGACAAGATGATGGCTGGAAATGGCTGAAAAACGGGGCGCAAGGTGCTGGGGGGGGGAGTGCCGCCACGAGAGGTGAGATTGCATGATACTGGCTGAGAAACAAGGCACAAGGGGTTCAGGGTGGCTGAGGTGCCGCTGTGAGAGGTGAGGGGGTGCGTTAATATTGGAAAAACAGGACTTGTCGACGATGATGACGTCAGATGACATCATCCACCACCTCGAGCCGACTCGCGGCGCGGCCGTGTGACCCACAGAGCGTTTTTCGGCCGGCTGTCGGTTTTGATGGACGTGTGGAGGGGTTGCTCGCGGTTGTTTTGGGGTGCGTGTGAGTCGTAGAGGGTGGGTTGGGGGCGGCGCAGGGGCGGGGTTCGTTTCTGTGGGAAAGCTGCCTCTCATGAGGTGTGCGAGGCTTTGGGCACCAAAAAATTGCTGGGTCGGACTGTGGGCGCTGAGCGGCGCCGCCGTGGTCAGTTGTTGTGCTCTTCGTGGGTGGCAGGGGGAGAAATTGCCGCGTGCGGCAAGGGTTGCGCTTTTGGCACGCAACGGGTGCGATGTTTGAACACAAGGGGTGTGCTTTTAGGATGGCAGGGCGGAGTACAAGGGGGAAGGGCATGGGCGGGCACGCCGTTTTTGCGGTGCCACGGGGCGCTGCCTTTCCGGGAGTGGGGGGCGCGGCCGCCACCGCCGCCTGACTGCTCGTGAATCACGGCCTACTCGCGATGCCGGAGATTCGCGCGCTTCTTGAGCGGCCCCGAGGCCCCTCTGCGTATGTTTGTCATCATGTACCTATCACATGCTTCTTTTCCCTCACGCCCCGCCCAACCC
>NW_014007329.1:0-2336 GCF_000611645.1 Monoraphidium neglectum | reverse complement strand
GCGCAGCAGCGCGGCGGCAGCCGCGAGGTCGCCGTCGGATTGCAGCGCCGCCGCCGTAGCAGCCGCCGCGCCCGCTGCTGCGGCGTCGGCGGCGGCGCCGCCGTCCCAGCCGAGGACGCCGCCCCACAGCAGCCGCGCCAAGGCGTCCGCCCAGCCCCCCAGCGCGCCGGCGCCGCCGTTGGGGAGAGCGGCGCCATCGCCGCCGCCGCCGAAGCCGCTGCCGCCGCCTGCTATCGCCTCGCCCCAGCCCAATCCATCGGGGCCGCGCCAGAACAGCTGAAGCATAGACCCGGCGTCAGCCAGTGTGGAATGCCAATAACCCCCTTGAGCCCCATCTTGGCTGCCGGGGCCATCGTTGGAGGTGCCAATACCAACGGGGCTCGCCCCACCGACGCTGATGTCACCAGCCGCGCTGATGTCAGCATGCAGGTGGGTCGCGGGTGGCGGCGCTGGCATGGGGTCGCTGTCCGGCGCTGGCAGCATCCCTGCAGCGACAAGGCGGCAATCATATTTGTGTGGGGGGGGGGGAGGGGGGCAGCGCTGAGTGTGGGCATGGGAGGCTAGAAAGCTGAGGTCTACCCGGCTGCTCGGCTCGGGAGTTGCAGGGCGGGGGCGCGGCGCGGCCCAGTGGGAGGGTGGTCCTGTTCTTGCGGCTGATAATAATCAGACGCGGAGGGTAATCGATTGCTTGGGTTCCGCCCCAAGCACCTCGAAACCTTCCACCCTTCGCCCCCGCCCTTCCCAGATAAGATACACCCCTGCCATCCAATCCTCAGGGCGTTGACAGCACATGCCCCCTCCCTCACAACCCTCACTCGCAGCCCAAAACATGAGCCTTGGCAGGCATTGGATAGACACGTTTGGACAGACTAAACGACACGGGATAGGTACAAATGATCAAAGAATAGCAGCGCTGTCGCACCACTCACCCGAGCTCCTCAGCAGCGCCAGCGCCGGGGGGATCTTGCGGGGCGGCCACTCCAGCAGCTGGCTGGCCGCCGGCTCCGGGGGCAGCCCCGCGGCCGCCCTGGCCACCTCTATGGCGCGACCCACGCCGCCGATCTCGTCCACCAGGCCGATCTGGGGTTCGAGCGTCCGAGGTTTGGCGGTTGAGGGTCGAGGGTTGAGGGTTTACGGTTTGATGGGTGCGGATTTGATGGTCAGGGTTATCTTGGTCATGTTTTGCGGTCGTGCCGGCCTCTCTAGCGTGTGCTGTCATGGCTGCCTTGTTGGCTGGGGGCGGGCCCGGCGGCTGCGGCGCCGCGCAGCCCTCCTAAGCCCGGCGCCGGCTCGGGATACCGCCCCGCACCTTGGTTCATTCTTGCCCCCCCCCCCCGGGCCCTTGATACCCCCTCCCAAAACAACATCCTGCACACATGCATCTGAACGCGACGCGAGGCGCAGCGCAATTGAGAAAAATCCCAGAAAGGCCGCGGCCCTGGGGTGCCGCGACGCACCTCTAGCGCCTGCCGCCCCGAGTACACGCGCCCCTTCGCCAGCGCCCGCACGTCTTCCACCGGCATGCCCCTGCCCACAGCCACGCGCTGCAGGAAGTCCTGCGGGCGGTGACGTCATCGGGCGGGAGGAGGTGAGCGGGAGCGTGCCGGCAGCGGGACTGGCGGCGAAGGGCAGGAGCGAGATTGGTGTAGCTGGCAGCTTTGGAGGGGTGGGGCGTGAGAGCAGCGTGGAAAAGCGGGCTGGGGGCTGAGGCGTCACTGTATATGAGGGCGGCGGTGTTCAGGCCAGTGCCGGCGCGCCCGCCGGGCGTGGTGCCAGGTGGGCTGGGCCTCAGGTTGGTGGCGGGCAGGCCGGCGCTTGCCTCCGCAGCGCAATGCGGTGCACGGCTCTATTGTCAAGAGCTAGATCAAGCAAGCCCACGAAACGCAGAACGTGCGTTCGTGCTGCAGGTGCCGCCTGCTACACACACACACAAAAACACACACACACACACACACACACACACACACACACGCACGCACACATACTCACACACTCCACACACAAAATCTCCGGAAACCATTATTGCCTTTTCTCATACACACACGCACATACACACAATTTCACCGCACAGATCCCACGCACATGCACATACACACGCTTCACGCACACACACACACACACACACGCACGCACACACGCACACACGCACGCACACACGCACGCACGCACGCAGACACACACACACACACACACGCACACACGCACGCACGCACGCACGCACGCAGACACACACACACGTACACACACCCCGAATCTCGCAAGCAATAGCCCCTTTCCCTCAGACATATGCAAGCGCACACAAACACACAACAAAGATCCCTCGCCCCCCCCCCCCC
>NW_014007330.1:0-2336 GCF_000611645.1 Monoraphidium neglectum | reverse complement strand
CCGCCTCACCGCCCGGCGCGGACGCGGGCATGGGCGCGGGCGCGGGCGTCGGCTCGCTCAGCGCGGGCCACTCGTCGGGCCCCGGCAGCGCCAGGTCAGCGAGAGCGCCAGCGACTGCCGCCGCAGCCGCCGCGCCGAGCTGCAGCCGCAGCGGCGCGAGCCCCGCGAGCTCAAGCAGCACCGCCAGCGCGCTGCGTTCCAGCGCCGCCGCCGCGTCGCGCGCGAGCGCGGCGGCAGCTGCGGCGCTCGAGCCGCCTGCGGTGCGGCCGCTGGCGGGCGCGGCGGCTGGCAGGCGCGCGCGAGCGGCGCGCAGGGCAGCTAGCTGGGTTGAGAGCTCTAGGGCGTACGCCTCTGCGCTCTCCCGGTGCGGGGGCGCGCCCTGGAACCACGACACGACGCGCCTCAGGACCGACGCGGACAGGTCGGACAGGTCGTCCGCCAGCGCGCGCGCCGCCGCGCCGGGGCCGCTGGGGCCGCTGGGGCCGCCGGGGCCGGCGGGGCCGGCGGCGGCGAGGCGAGCTTGCTCCACCCACGGGCGGTGCTGCTGCTGCGGCGGCGGCGGCGCCTGCGGTGACGGAGACGGGGGCCCGGATTCGGCGCGCCGATCTCGCGCGGGCTGCGGCACCGCTTTCGCAGCCGGCGAGGCCGGCTGCGCGGCGTCCCGCATTTCCTCGTCACCGCCCGCCGTGGCTCCCGCGCCCGCGGCCGCCGCGGCCGCAGCTGCCCGCCGCTCTGCCGCGCGCTCTGCCTGCGCGAGCACGCCGCTGCTGCCGGCGCCCTGCAGCAGCGTCGCGCCCCAGGCGCCGAGCGTGGGGTCGGCCAGCAACACGGCGCCGGCCGCGAGCGCCGCGCAGGCGGCTGCCTGGCTGGGCATGTGTTGGCTGAGGTTCGCCTGCGGGAAATGAGCATGCATGCATTTGTGTGAATGTGTGTGTGCGTGTGTGTGAATGTTTGTTTGTGAATGTGTGTGCGTGTGAGTTTGTGTGTGTGTGTGTGTGTGTGTGTGTGTGTGTTGTGACTGTGGCGCAAGGAGCTGGTCTGGCAGAGCGGCGTGTACGCTGAGCCACAAAGGGGTGGCAGCAGGGGCTGGCGCGCTATGTGGGTGGGCCGTGGGCGGGCGGCAGACTGGTCGGGATGGGGCTGCAAGAGGCAGAGATGTGTGATGCCCACGCGCAGGAGAGACATCACAGTGGGCGGCCGCAGCGGCAAGCAAGGGGCAGGGGCGCAAGGGGAAGCGGCGGCGCCAGGGGCGCCGTATACCGGGCGATTGGCAGTCCTGATGCAGTGATTAATCATGGGTGAAGGCCCGTTCCCACCAGCGTCCGCCCCTGGCGCTCTTGCGCCAAGCTCCCCCCATCAACCAGGACATGGGCTTGGTGCATGCCTGAGCACGGCTACTGCTATGTTGGCAACAAAACAGGAACTGTGAACCCCAGACGTCCCAACCTGCACACACAAACACACGCATTTGCACGCACACTTTTACACACACACACACTCACATACACACCCTCGTATACACAAGTAGTCTCACACACACACACACACACGTGTTCACACACACACACACATGCTCACAATCTCACACACATGCGCGCCCGCAAGCACCTGCGCCAGCGCGTCCACCAGGGCGCCGCGCGCCGCCTGCCCCAGCTCCAGCCGCCCCTCGCTGCAGAGGTGCGCCAGCGCCAGAGTCTCGCGCAGCGTCAGCGGCAGGCAGCACTGCGTGCAGCGGGCGGGCGCGGCGGCGGGATCGTGAGGGGACGCGTTGCAAGGGTGGGCTGGGGGTGCACGGGGGCACTTGTTGCATGGCGGGAAGGGGGATTGGGCGTGTCGCAACTGAGGGCGTGGTTTGCATGCAGGGAAGGCTTGCGGCGGGGCGAGGACGGCGCTGGTGTTGAGTCTCAGGGCTGAATGGGGCGGCAGGGGGCGGCCCAGAACCCTGGGGCGCCTTGCCTGCAGGCGCCATCTCACAATACGAGGGCCCCACTCCCTGGTCGCGCCGTCAAGTGGGAGCCGGCCCTGTGGCACAAGGAACACAGTCATGCACTGCCGCCCACCTGAATTACGAGGTCGGGGGCCGCAGATATGATGGCATCCGTCTCCGCCCGCGCCCGCGCCTCCATCGCCGCCTCTGCCCCCTCAGCGCCGCCCCCGCCCCCGCTGCCGTCTGCCGTGCGCCGCCGCTTCCGCGGCCGCTGCAGGTGCCGCTGCCCCGGCCGCCGCGCGCCGCTGCGGCTCTTGGCAGGCCGCGGCCGCGCTGCGGCGGCGGCGGGGTCGGGTGCGGGCGCGGGCGCGGGCGCGGCGCCGCCCAGGCTGGGTATGCCGGCCAAGGC
>NW_014007331.1:1884-2542 GCF_000611645.1 Monoraphidium neglectum | reverse complement strand
CCGCCGCAGAGGGCCCGCCGGCCGCCCCCGTGCCGCCGCCGCCGCCGGCGTCTCCGCCGCTTCGGCCCGCCAGGCGGCCGGGGGCGGCCCCCACGAAGCGGGTCGTGAACGCCACCGGGAAGGGGCTGGGGTTGACCAGCGTGACCCTGGCCTCCCGCGCATCACCCGCCAGCACGTCCCCCAGGTCAAGGGCGTCCGCCCCGCCCGCGCCCCGCACCTCCAGCCTGGGGGCGACCCCCTCGCCGCGCAGCTCGAACCGCAGGCGGCTCTTGGCGGACCTCAGGGCGAGGACGTCGCGGTGGGGCCCCGTGGCCGGCGGGCAGAAGGCGACCAGCACGCGCGCGGCCCCGCCGTGGGGCGGGACGGGGCGGAGCGCGTTGACGACGGCAAAGGCGCCGCAGGGGTCGAGCGGCGCGGCGGCCAGCGGCGCGGGGTCGTCACCTGCCGACCGCGTTCGCGATGAGGTCGATGTGGCGAGGATTGGATGCCGAGAAGGCGCATTCTTCGGGCACCAAATGATTGACGTCCATTTATACGAGCTGCTAGCATCTGGCACCTGCACCAGCCCCCGCCCTGTTCTGCTCGATTAAGGCACCTCATGCACCACCCGCATCCCCTGACCAGCCGGACAGGCACTGCCAGCAGCGCCCCTCCCCCC
>NW_014007331.1:0-1677 GCF_000611645.1 Monoraphidium neglectum | reverse complement strand
GTGTTGCGCAAAGTGACTGCACGCACCGTCCTCTCACCCACCGCCAGCTGGCCAAAGTCGAGTGTGTAATAGTTCTTGCCGTCTGGCCGCGGCAGTGGGGGTTGGTCTAGCAGCAGCTCTGGGGCCACCGCGCACACAGACACGCCCAGGTGCAGCACGCTGGAGCCGTCCCCCAACCCCTCGCCGCCGCCGCCGCCGCCGCTGCTGTGCACCGCGCTACCGCTGCTGCTGCTGCCGGTCGCGTGGATAGTTGCGTCCAATGGCGGGTCTGAGCCCCCGCTTCTCAGGGGCCGCACGAAGCAGGGCACCACCCACTCCCGCGACTGGCGCCACCGCCCGTCGCCGTCCCTGGGCCGCTGCTGGTCCTGAGCGCCCGACAAGGCGGTGTCCCCTGCTGAGCGCTCCTCGAGAAGGCAGGCAGCGGCAGCCGCCAAGACGGGCGCGGCAGACCCCGCCTGCCCCTGCAACGCCTGCTGCTGCTGCTGCTGCTGCTGCTGGGCCAGCAGTGCCGCCGGTGGGCTGTACTCTAGCTGCAACCGGACGCTCTGGCCCGGCGCGAGGGATCCAACACGCGGCGTCACCTGCAGCCAGCTGTCCACTGGGACGCCAAACTCAAAGGCATGGACGACGTCGGAGCTGCGGCTGGAAAGAACCAGTGACACGCAGCTG
The DNA here is from genome assembly GCF_000611645.1 of Monoraphidium neglectum. Taxonomy (NCBI): domain Eukaryota; kingdom Viridiplantae; phylum Chlorophyta; class Chlorophyceae; order Sphaeropleales; family Selenastraceae; genus Monoraphidium; species Monoraphidium neglectum. Next base: position 1,008 of record NW_014007331.1, on the reverse strand, counting down.
GTGTCGTCCACAGCGGTGGCAGGGAACTGTTGGGGGCGTGCACATACGAGAGGACGAGGCGGCGGTTGGTGAGTTGCGCCTGTCAGTGACAAGCGGCTGCTCCAACACTGACGGCCGCCGGCGCATCGCCAGTAATGTCGGCGTGCGCTGCGGCGTGCATCGAGCAACGCCAAAAGAACCGCTGCAGAAGTCAGCCCGTCCCTCGGTGATTTTGAACTTGGCAGTTTGCAGTAAGCACAGCACGTCCTCACCCGTACGACATTGTGCGACAGCGCCAAGGGCGGCTCGACGCCGTGGCAGCGCCCCTGCACCGGGAACACCCGCCCCGCCAGCGTGGAGCAGCGCAGCGCGAAGGACTGGGGGCCGGGGATGGATGGGCGGAAGCTGACCAGAAGCCGAACGGTTTCACCAGGCAGCACGGTGCCGTAGCCGTGACCGGGTGACACCTCCACGCCGCGCGGTGCGCCCTTGCCGCCGCAGCCAAACGAGAAGGACTGCGGCAGCTTCCCCGGGTTAGTCACGAACAGCGCCGCGCCAGCGCGCTCGCCCAGCGGCACGCGGCCGAGGTCCAGGGTCTGGGGTGTGATGGTCAAGTCGCTGGTGGTGACCTGGGCACGCAGGGTGACGGCCACGGGCAGGGGCTGCCCTGGGACAGATACCGTCACCGGGATCTGCAGTACACCCTGCAGGGTGGGGTGGGGAGGTGCGCGACGGCTCGGTGCGCGTGCGAGTGACGCATTGAGCGGTGTCGAGAGTGGTGACATGAGGGTGCCACAGCCAGATGCTCATCCTTTCCAGTGCTTGCACAGGCGCCGACATCTGTCACCCCCTGGCAGCCAGTTTGTGACGGATGGAGTGCGTGAGCGCTGCATGTCCAGTACAGGTCCCTCAGAGCAGCCAGTACTACATAGTACTGGGCATACCCAGGGTAGTACCCCCCAACCTCCAGTGCCCCGCACCTCCTCCTCCGGCCCCTCCAGGAAGCGCGCCAGCTTTGCCGCCATGTCG
>NW_014007332.1:0-2337 GCF_000611645.1 Monoraphidium neglectum | reverse complement strand
CATGAGGGTGCGCCAACAGCCTGCACTGTGAAGGGGATCGCTCCTGCTCCGCAGCTCTCCCTGAAGCAAGACACAGCACCACCCTCGGGGCTTACCGTATCTCGCGGGCGGCTTCAGCGAGTGGAGCGTCAGCGCCGGCGGCTCGCCGGCCGGCGCTGCTGGGTTGAAGCCCGGCGCCCCGCCATAGCCGCCGCGCCCAGGGGTGACCGACCGCCCGCCAAACCCTCCGTGGTACATGGGCGGTGAGGCTGGTGCCGTGGCGGGCGTCCCTGCGGGACGGCCGCTGGCCTGCGCCGCAGCCACGCCGCCAGCGGTGGGGGCGGCCGCAGGGTTGGCTGCTCCAATGATGGTATCACCAGAGGCCCGGGCCGGGGCGTACGCCTTGGCGCTCCAGAACGGGAGGCTAGCCCTGATGCCCGCCACCGTCGCCCCCGCCATCCCGCCGGCGCCGCTGCCAAACCCGCCGACCGCATAGGATTGAGCCCGCTCCCCGCTGCTGGAGGCCGCGCCAGCTGCGAGGCGTATGCAGCAACAGCAGGACACAGGCGGCGGCTTGCACTTTTGGATGCAAGGGCTGTTGACGTCGCGCATCCAAACAGCCAGCGTGCGCCAAACCGTTGATGCATGGTCAACCACTAGCTCCAGCTCAGGTCTGCGGTTTTTTCTGGCATGCATGCATGCTCTTGGTCGCCAAGACTTGCATGGAGTGCAATGCACAGCGTGCATGCAAAGCGTGCCGCCGGAGTTTGTTCCCGCCTCCCTCAAATCTTGCTCACGTCGGCCCCTCGCAGGGCTCGGCGGCTGGCTTCGCCCCCGGCTCCCGGCGTCCATCGACTTGCCGCCAGCGTGTAGCTGCCGCGCACCGCCGGCGGGCCTGCTTCCGGCTGGTTTCAGGTCTGCATCGGGCGGGCTCGGGTCGCCGCTCGCACTGCGGCGCACGCTGCTGCCGCCGCCGGGAGCGACCGGCACTGCGCGCGTGACTGCAGGCGCGCAAAATCAAACGATCGACTGTTTAGGGCGCATTGAATTTCTGTGTGGGGCCACTGCCCCCGCGTTTCGCGCCCGCAGGAGGCAGAGGCAATCAGGGTGTGTTTCTGCCGCGCATGGCACTGGAACCCGGCAGCCCGGCTATATAATCAACCACCATTACCCGAGAAGAAGTCGAGGTCCGTGACCCGCCCTACAGGCATGCTGCTGCAGGTGATTGAAACGGGGTTCACTTGAGTTGACCCTGTCGAGTCATCCTGGGCCGGTTTACACGCAAGGTATTACGCATGAGTGTTGCTTAAGATAGCGCCGGTCGCTGCAGAGCTTTGTGTGCATGTTCGAGTGATGAGTCGCCAGTACAATTTTTCATTTGGCCCATCTGTTATAATATTTATAGTTCGCGGTGGCTGCAGCAAACACTTATGACTAGCAAAGCTTACTGGGTCTCTTATCGGCCTGCACTTGTGATCCCGCCCCTTCTTTCCTAGTGCTGGGCCCCTGAGTGGCCCCTCGCGCAGCCGTCCATTATTCTCGTGCACCCTAGTTGTATCGGATAGGCCTTACTTTCAATTAACCTCTGAACTCCAGGATTGAAGCAGGCTGCAGGGTGGCCACCAAGCGGCCACAATTGCACAGCGAGTCCCCCCGCAAAGCCTTCCGCACCAGTTCAGCGTCGTTGGGCCGACTTTATCAAGCTGATGCACCACCATCGCTGCTTTGTAGCGTCTGGAGGGCGCCTCGAGCGCGTTGTTGGCTATCTGGATGCAGCAGCAGCGCAGCACCAGCGCATTTCAGGCGCCGCAGCACCAGCCGTGCGCGTGTCAATTGCGCATGGTTTGCGGCGCGCAGTGGCCAGCTGTCAGGCAAGTCGGGAAGGTACAGGGCGCAGCTTGCCTCCAGGCGAGGCCCAGAGGGCAGCTGCCCCCGCGTGGAGCGACGAGGCCAGCGCCGCGGCTAGCCTGGGCGCGTCCATCGCCGTCGGCGCGCTGCTGGGCGGGGCGGGCGTCGGCCTGGATGACGCCCTGCCAGAGGGCGCGCAGCATCTGAGCAGCGCGCTCGGGTGGATGTACTTCACGGCCTGGTCCATCTCGTTCTGGCCACAGGTAGGGCGGCCCGGGAGGGGCGTGAGGCGGCGCCCGATGTGTGGCGCAGCCAGCCCGGGGGGACACCTGGGCGGCCCCAGCGCCGCAGCCCCCAGCTCACCTGCGGCCCTGGGTGCCCCCTCCCCCCCCCTAGATCATTGAGAATCACCGTACTCGTGACGTGAGCGGCCTGAGTGCCGACTACCTGGTCTTCAGCCTGGTGGGGTTTGTGTGCTACAGCGCCTACACGGGCGCACTCTATTTCAGG
>NW_014007333.1:0-2340 GCF_000611645.1 Monoraphidium neglectum | reverse complement strand
ATCGTAACCTGTTCCCAGGCGTGACCACCCTGGTGCTCAACTTTTGTGAGTGATTGCTGGGCTTGCCAGGGCCCCCGAAAACAGCAGTGGCTTAACTGATGTAACTTGCCCTTGAGTTCCACGGCCCTTGCTTCAACCGCGCAATCGCAGAAGGAACCGAACCGAACACGCCCTCCATGCCCCGCACCTGCTCACGGTGTCGCATGAGGCCATGCCCGGCTTGTCAAACACCAAAAAAATTACTGTCCACAGCACGAGCGGGCCCCGTAACCACCGCATGCTGGGCGGCTGCGACCGAAGGCTGGAGATATCGCAAACGACGGATGAGAAGAGGGTCGTGAATATTTGATCGCACGGCAATGTGTTTGGTACACGTGCTGGCAACGCAAATTTCCAATCAAGCACCGAAAAGTCACCCTGATGGGCCAGCAACAGTCATCGGAGGTAACGCCTCGTCGGACGTGTGCCTCACCGCATGCATGCGGCTTCGATTACATACATTTGATTGTTTGCTAGCGCGTGCGTTCTTGCACGCATCTTGCCATTGGAAGGAGTGGCGCTCCCGCATGGATGTCTGTAAGGCTGGGTGTTGAATTACCCAGAAGTTCTGTCGCAACGATCACGTCATCTGGTAGGGTGGGGCAGCAACGCGCAAACCGACATGGAGGACATTCCGCACACATACAACAACTTTCCCCTGGAGCAGCCCGCCACCAGGACACCCACACGAGCACCCGCCCGCACAAGCACGCACCCGCGGTATGCACCCTGCTGCAGCATTCCATTTCGCCCCTTTTGACTCCGACTCAAGCTTCTTCTTGCCGTCGTAGTCGACTTGCCGCCCACCGCGAACATGATTCAGTGTATAAATGAGTTCCAGTGGAGGGGATGCGGGCGGGGATACCCCACATGCTTTGTGCCCACTGCTGCATACAACACTTGCTGTGTGGGTGCTCAAGGTAGGTCACTCACAGAACGAGTTATCACGGGAAGAAAACATGGGCCCGTGCACCACCCGTGGCTTTGCCGTGGCCATCTGTGGCTCTACCGTGGCTTGACCGTGTCCCCCGTGTTTGGAAGCCCGTGTCACCCGTCACAGATTTCCCGTAACCAGTCACGGCTGTCACGGCTGTCACGGATGCACGGGGTCACGGAATTACCACGGATGGGTCACGGCGGTCACGGCCCCGTGCCTGACACGGGAGTTTAATCACAGGGGCACGGCTGCACGGGGTCACGGCAGGGAGCCGGATTAGCCACGGGGAAGCAACGTGGGCGCGCTGCCAACGGCACAGGCACGCAACACGCTGCTGAGCAGCAAGGCCAAGGCTGCAGCATTCCAATCGGGCCCAACACGATCCAGCACAGCTCCCGCAATAAGGGGGGGGGATTTTTTTTGTGCCCGCACAAGAATATGCAACTACACATGGAACTCGTGCTTGCATTGCGTCTACTTCCTCTGCGGTGATCGGCAAGTCCTAGCCCATGAGTGCTAGCCACAAGACACATCGCACAACCATTGGTGAAGGGCTTCATAGACCACCACAAAAATGCGTGCAGGGTCAATGAGACATGCACCGCACAAATGCGTTGGACAGTGGCTTGCTTGTAATGCGCATTGCCGTCGCCAGGAAGTTGGGGTCACAGCGGCGCAGCCACTTGGGTCAACTCACAGCCGCTTGGGTTGCCTCACACGAGCCGTGGGCGCCGTGTGTTGACAGGGATACAACGTAATCTTCAAACCTGTACGCGCACACGAGATGGTTGCAAAGTGGATGTGTGCATGTGTGTGCGTGTGCATGTGTGTGTGTGTGTGTGTGTGTGTGTGTGTGTGTGTGTGTGTGCATGTGGGGAGGGGGCAAGCGTGTGTTGAGTATCGCAAGAGTGTGCTGAGATGTGAGCTTGAGTGCGGGTGCGGTGTGCGCACACAGGCACACGCGCACAACGGACGTGTGCATTGCAATCTGAGGGGTGAGGTTGGCGATGTCATGCCCAGGGCAATTCAGTATCGTGCACAAGCGCACACCCCTATAGTCGGCACCCCGCACCTTGAATTCTGCAAAAGAACCGCTGTTGGGTAAGGCCAGACCCAGTGTGTCACCGCCGCCATCGCGCAAGGGCCATAGAGTGTTGCGACCATCATAGGGATGCTCATACCAAGTTGGTGTTGCGCGGTTTGCTGCCACCGGAGCCCAGGTGGCGGGTGCGCCACCGTGCAGAGTGACCTGCAGTGCAAAAATTGAGAGGTTCTGCGGTGTAGCAGGGGACGCGGCCGCGAGGTGCTGGCAAGAGCGCAAGGGCACTGCCAGCCCTGCCAGCCCTGTGTGTGTGTGTGTGTGT
>NW_014007334.1:0-2342 GCF_000611645.1 Monoraphidium neglectum | reverse complement strand
GTCCAGCCCCGTGTTTGCGGCGGCGGCGGCGGCGGCGGCGGCGGCGGACGAGGAGATGCTTGAGCCCGAATCGTGGATGGCGGCAAAGGGGGAGGGCGTCCTGGAGATCAAGTGCCCTTACAAGGCCAGCCCCGGCAAGCTGGGGCGGCTCAAGCTCAACGAGTACTACATGCACCAGGTGGCGGGGCGGTCGCTGTTGTTTGAGGTCCCCAGGCGTCGCCACAGCATCCAGCCAGCTGGGGAAGTCCTTGCGGTCATACATCGGATTGGCGGGCTCCCTGCTGGTTGGCTCTTACCTGCCGTTCATGCATGCATTTGGAGACAGCCAGCTGCCCGGCTGCTGGTGGCCGCGCAGGGCGAAGCCGCGGCTGCACTGGTCTTGCACGCGCGTCACAACCTGCTGCCGCGGAGTGCCGCAAACTCCGCTTTGACGCCTGTTCTGCTGCGAGGCTGCTGGCGACCCGCCCCGTAACCCTGTTTGACTCCCTGAACCCCGCAGGTCCAGACGCTGATGCAGATCCACGACCGTGAGTGGTGCAACCTGTTCTATTGGAGCGAGGAGCAGGGCAGCTGCATGGCGCACATCAAGCGGGACCGCGGCTACTGGGCGCTGCTGCACCAGGTGCGCCAGGGGCGCTCGCGCGCGCGCACTTGCCAGGCGCGGTCAAGGCCCCTGCATGGCCGCGGTCTGGCAGCGGCCGCATGACTGCCTGCTCAGGTGTGGGCGTTCGCAGTCATGCTTGTGGCGCAATCAGGCAGGGTTTCTGTCTGGCTTCTGTTGATCGTGTGTGTGACGGAGGGGCTGTGCCCTCAGCGTGACGCCGAATTCAAGCCTTTGCACAAGCGCACTGTCTGCGCCGGCAAATGGAAGGCTCGCCGCTCCTGTGGCTGACCATTAACGGAAGCCCCGCTGCCCGCCCCCGTGCTTCCAGGTGATGGCGGACTTCTGGTGGCGCCACGTCGTGCCGGCGCGCCTTGCGCTCATTTATGGCGGCGCGAGCGAGGAGGAGGTGCGGCGGCGCTACTGCCCCGACAACATCCACCCTTACGCAGCCCAGGTGAGGCGGGGCGCCCTGCACAAGCATGGATGTGCTGACTCGGGAGCTGCCCACCACTGTTTAAGACCTGGGGCGCCCACCCTGTCTGCAACAGTTGCACATGCGGCAAACTGAGGGGCCTCGCGCTGAGTGCAGAATACAGGGAGCCCCCCTCAAGAGCGCCTGCTCTCGGCATGCCCTCCACGGTGCCAGCCTTGGTCGCCCCTGCCCTCTCAGCAGTAGAGCGGCTCAACACCCCCATCTGCAGGCAATAAAGTCACCCTCATCCCTCACCCTGAACCCTGAACCTCATCGCCGCCGTCGTCGGATGTAGGTCCGCGCCCTCAGCCGGCGCATGCTGGAGGATGCGCCCAAGAGGTACTTCTCACCGGAGCAGACGCGCGGCGAGGAGGCCTGGGCCGGCATTGAGCAGCGCAAGCGGGACGCGCTCGCGGCGCTGCAGGGGAACGCCGGCAACGCGGCCGGCGCAGGGTCGGCGGCTGGGGTTGACGCGGGGGCACCAGGGGTGCCCGAGGTTGAGGTGTCGGAGGACGTTTTGGATCTTGCAGATCAGCTTGCTGGGGTGGCGGTCGCGGAGCTGCCGCCGCAGTAGCTGCACGACGCGAAATAGGCGTCTGTGTGTGAGGGTGAGAGAGGCCCTCAAGCCTGCGACCTGGCGTGCCACGGGTGTAACGAGTCGCCGGCTCTCGCTGCACGTGTGCAAGGGGCGTCCAGATGCAGATATGCCCGGAGCAGTGTGTGCAGATGGCGGGGCGCCGCTGTGCACTGCCCGTAGGCTGCATGCATACAGCCGTGTGGGGTGATGTGGACGAACTTCCTATAAGTAAGCTCAGCCATAAAGTCTGCAGCATGACTGAGTGCCCTTGCAAGTTGCAAGAAAAAGGGGATGGCAGCATAAGGACTCACACAGCGGCGCCCCTCCCCAGAAACAAGAAGCGCGATGCAAGTATCAATGATGGGACAAGCCAAGCTTGCCCACCGCCGTGCGCTCGCCTGGGACGCCCAGCGCCTGGGACGCCGTGCGCTGCGGCGTCCCAGGCGCTGGGTGGTGTGCAGGGGCGTCGGCCACCTGCCGGCCGCGTCCGCCGCGCGTGCGGGGTGCAGATCGCAGCACGCTGCTGTCCGGCGGCAAGGCGCTAGTACACTCTTGCGTACAGTCCCTGTATGTAACAAGTGACGTGCTGGAAAAACTCCAAAATAATTATGAAAAACATCACAAGTACTGCGCAAAAGCGCCATGGCCCTGGGAGAGCCGCCCCCCAGGCGCACGGCTGCGCACGCCCC
>NW_014007335.1:0-2341 GCF_000611645.1 Monoraphidium neglectum | reverse complement strand
GGAGGCGCTCCTCTGGATTGGCTGCCTGCCCCGCATGCACGCGCTGCGGCAGGCGGGCCCAGACCCACACCCATCGGGGCTCAACGGCGGCGGCGGCGGCGGCTGCGCCGCGTGGGAGGCGGCGGCGGCGTTCCTGTCAGATGCGGCGGCAGCCGCCGCGCGGCGGCCGCACGAAATCCACGAGCTCACGCAGCGGCTGATGGACGAAGGGCAGCAGCTGCTAAGTCAGGGCGGCGGCGCCGAGGGCGCCACCAAGGGTGCTGCGGAGGGCTCAGAGGAAGCCGTGCGGCGGCCGCCGCCGGCACTGGCGGTCGCGGCGCTGAGGCAGCTGCTGCGCGTGCTGGGGTCCGCGAAGATCGCGGCGGCGGAGCGGGCGGCGATCTGCGGGTCGGTCTGCGGCGCATGGGGGGCGCTGCTGGAGGTTTCAACAGATCCAGCGGCGGCGGCGGCGGTGTTGGAGGGCCTCCTAGCAGCAGAGGCGGCCGCGCAGGCGGCGGCGCGGCGGGCGCGGGCCAGCGAGGGCGTCAGGTCAGCGTCAGGGGACGGGCGGGAGGTGGAGGGGAGCCGTGACGGCAGCAGGGACGAGGGCGACGGGCAGGGGGAGGGGAAGGGGGCGGAGCGGCGGCTGCTGCTGCCGCCAGAGGGGGCGCCGCTCGCGTCTCTGCTGGCGCGCGCACGTGCCCTGCGGGCGGCGGCCAGCGGCGGCGGCGGCGGCGCGCTGGGCGCGCACCCGGCGTGCGAGGGCGGCGGCGTGCGCAAGCGGCAGCGGCGCGCTGACGGCGGCGGCGGCGCTGCGGAACCTGGCCACTGGGCGGGCTCAGGCGTCGAGATTTCGATTCAGTGGCATAAGGCAAGCAGCTCAGCAGCAGCAGTAGCAGCAGCAGCAGCAGTAGCAGCAGCAGCAGCAGTAGCAGCAGCAGCAAACGGCCACAAGCTGTCAGTTGGGCCCCCAGCGCAGCAGTGGCAGCTCCTCTCCCAGAGCCTCTTGTCATCGGACGCGCCGGCCGCCGCGGAAGCCGCCGCGCAGCTGCTCGCGACGCCGCCCGCGCCGCACGCCGCGGCCGAGCAGGCGGCGCTGTTCGCGCTCCGCGCACACTGCCTGGCGCCGCAGGCGGCGGCGGAGCCGTCCGGCGCCGCGCAGCGGCGGTTGGTGGGGCTGTTGGAAAGCAGCGCAGACCCTGCAGACGCTTTGCTGCTGCTGCGCGCCGCACTGCACGAGTCGGCCGAAAGCGGCGCCGGTCGCACCACCAGCTGGCGTGCCGCGGCGCTGCGAGCGGCGGCGCGGCTGCCGGGCGGCGAGGGGCTGAGGCGGCTCGCGGCGTGCGCGGCGTGCTGCGCGGCGGGGCACGCGGCGGGGGCGGGGTCGGAGGCGGGGGTGCAGGCGGCGTTGCAAATCCTCGGCGTGCTGGTTTTTGGCGGCGACTCTGAAGGGCAGGAGGCGCACAAGCAGGCGACACCCGGCGGCCCGCTGCGGCCCGATTGGGCAGCCGCCGCCGCCATCATGAGACACCCGCTGCTGCAGGCACCCCTGCCATGCGGTGGTGGCGGCGGCGGCGGCGGGATCGCCGCCGCTGCGGCCGAAGCAGCGCTGACGTCAGGGGTTAACCTGCTTGCGGAGAAGATGCTCGAAGCTGCGGAAGCTTCCGAGCAGCTTCCCGCCCCCGGCGGCGCCGTCCCGGCCGCGGACGCAAGCGCGGGCGCCGAGTCGCGGCGGGACGCGCTGGACGCCTGCCGCCGGCGCGCGCGCGGCGCGGTGGCGGCGCTGCAGGCTGCGGTGAGCCGGGCCGCGGCGGAGGGCGCGGGCGCGGCCTCACCCGGCCCCGCAGCCCTCAGCAGCATCCACCTGGCGCGGTTCGCGCCCCGCGATGACGTCACCCGCCTGGCGGCCGCGCTGGCTGGCGCGCTCCAGGCGACGCCAGCCGGTGGGGCCGGCCGGCAGACGCAGGCGGCGGCGGCGGAGCGGCGGGGGAAGCGGCGCCGAGAGGGGCTCGGTTCCGGCGCAGTCGCGGGGGCGGCTGTGTTGCCACTGTGGGTTGGGGATGTGATTGTGGCTGTGCTGCCCTTGCTGCTCGGGGCTGCTGCCGCGGCACCATATCATCATCATTCTCAGCAGCAGCAGCACGAGCAGCAGCAGCAGCAGCAGCAGCAGCAGCAGCAGCAACAGCAGCACCAGCAAGAGGCGGCAGCCGCGCAGGCGCTCTTCGAAGCCTGCCAGGGCCTGTTCCTCTCAAACCCCTCCCCCGCCCTCGAAACATGCCTTGCCGCCGCGCTGGCAACGCCCGCCACGCGGCTCGCGCGGCTAGCAGACCCTCAGCTCGTCCCCGCCTGCATGCGCCGCCTC
>NW_014007336.1:0-2345 GCF_000611645.1 Monoraphidium neglectum | reverse complement strand
TCTATCATGCCATGCCGCAGCCTGCAGTGGCCCTGCACCCAACATGGCAGCTTGCTCCGCCCAAGAACATTCCCCTGCAGGCCACGCATGCACAACTGAGCATAATATGGTGGTTCATTACATCAGCAGGTTGAAAAAGAAAAACGGTCCTTGGGCACGCCCAGCGGCGCATGCGCACGCACGGGTCTGTGCATGGCAAGAGGACGAACGAGTGATGCTGAGAGCTGGCCGTTGCCACAACCAGATAATTTGCTGAACAATTGGGAAACATAGTCAAAAGCACCGAAATGCGGCGCGCCGACCACTTCGGTTGGCTGCGCACCCAATCCATGGACGCTTCATTGTCGGGCAGGTTCATGGCAACCACAACGTGTCATTCAGGGCCAGGCATGCAGTGCGATTTGGACAGGCAAAATGTGCTGTGGGGCATCGAGTGTGCCGCAAAGAGTATCTGCAAGGTGTGAGAAAGGGAGCTGAAGCTGCTCAAGTGATGTTGGGTGCAAGCGACCGCGAATAACGCCTCACACGAGCAAGTGCAGGAGAATTCCTGCGTTCCATGGGGCACACCTCCCGGCGTGGCGTTGCAGGCATGAAGTGGCGCTGTCAAACAAAAGAGTTGAAAGCGCAAGCCCACAAGATTTCCTTACGCGCCCGCGACCACAAAACCGAGCTGCAACCCTTAGGCCAGCGTGCTATGGGGAGGCATCCACTCACACGATTATTAGCGGCTGCTGGCAGGCACGCGCGCTACGTGAGCGCGACAGAGTGCGCGCCAGCCTGCGGCCGCGTCCCGGTGGGCGGTGGGCAGGAACGTTGAGGCATGATCCCAGGTACAGCCAAAGTGGTTGGAGGCACGCGCATACGCGCGATCAGTGCAAAGGGATGTATGAGCCATTTCAGGTGCTTGCGTTTGATGCAAATTCAACTTGGAGTGATCAGCACTTTTTGTATGCGGAGGCGGCTCCAGTTGATAGGCTGCGGCGTACAGCGCAGAAACACTGCTTGTAAGGACGCCTCCAGTCGTGCATGGACCAGTCATTGAGGGCGCAGTGCCCGTTGTCCCCAGCAATACTCAGTTGCATTGCAGCCTTGACCACGCCTCGATCAAGGCTGCAGTGCAAGTGCTGGCCCTTCGAGCCTGGGCCAGCCAATCTTTGCTCATCAAGGCCGCGCAGCCGTCCCAGTGCCTTGTTGGAGCAATGTCCCCCTCATGCAGCGCTCAGCAGCCCCTTGAGCGCCGCCGCCACCTTCCTGCGCTCCTTGTTCAGCTTGTGCAGCGCGCCCTGGAGGCGCTGCGCCGGGGTGCGCGCGTCCGGCTTGCCCTGGCCGCGCTTGGCCCCAATGCCCTTGTCGCGGCCGACGATGGCGATGGTGGCGGTGGCGCAGGCGCGCAGAGGTGACGCACCCATCGCCGCCGAGCGGCTGCTGCTGCTGCTGCTGGTGGTGCAGCTGTTGGAGGCGCAGCCACCGGCGGCTGTACTGGCCGCGCCCGTGTTGTGCAGGCAGGTGCCGTTGTCAGCGCAGCAAGTGCTGGCGTCGCCGCTGCGGCTGACCACGTGCACGCACGAGTGGACGCGGCGCGCGTGCACAGCGCTGGACACAGCGGCCTTGAGGCCGGCGTTGCGGGACGCTGAGGAGCCGCTGGTGTGGCACCCACGAGCTGCGGCGCCGGCTGGGCGCCCACTGCAGCTGTGGCTGTGCCTCATGGCCTTGGTCGCCGCATGGTCCCGCGTCGGGCGTGGTGCCGGCACCGCAAAAGCCCGCGCAGCATCCAAGGTCATGGGCTCAGCATTGCCCACTCTCGACGCACCCGCACCACCCTCACCGCTGTACTTGCTCCTGCTGAGGCTGCGCGCAAGTAGCAGCTGCCTCGCCGCTGCAGTTCCGGGCGGGGCGCTGCCGTGGGCCGCTGCCCCCGCGTCCGCCTCAAAGCTCGCAAGGCGCGCCACCATTTGTGTGCGCTCCTCACTCCGGGAGGCCGCCTTGGCATGCGGCGCCCCCAGGTGGCCCCGCAGGTCCTCCTCACTCTGGGACATCTTGTACAAGGCACGCTCGGCGTGGTCGCCGCGCCGCCCCTCGGGGCCGGCGCGGTCGGCCTCGCGCCGCCGCACTGCCGCGCTCTCCAGCAGCGCCGCCTCCCGCGGCGTCCGCCTGCGCGCTCTGCGCCGCCGCCTCGGCCCGCGGGCGCGCGAGCGTGGACGGCTCGCCGGCGCCCGGCGCCGCCGCGAGCGCAGCCGTGGGAGTGGGGGCGGATGCGCCGAAGCACGCCTTCCAAAAGGCGGCTTAAGATGCCGCCTACGGCGGCTGGATGGACGCCGATGCTGCGGCCGCGGCCGGGTGAGCGG
>NW_014007337.1:0-2346 GCF_000611645.1 Monoraphidium neglectum | reverse complement strand
GGCGGCGGCACCGCCCCAGCAGCGGCGGGCGCGGGCGTTGCGAGCGGCGGCGGTGCCAAGGGCGGCAGCAACGGCGGCGGGGGGACCGTGGGCGGTGCCGCGGGCGGCGCGTCGCTGGGTGTTGTTGAGCTGGCGCTGCAGCAGCTGGAGGATGTTGAGCGCCTGGAGGGGCTGGTGGCGTCCTCTGGGCTGCTGGCGGGGACGTGGCACCTGGGGGTGCGCCTGAGGGACCACCTGCTGGTGAGGGGCTGCGGCCTGGGGGTCGGGTGCACAGAGCCGGGTGCAGAGTGCGGTGCAGAGTGTGGTGCAAAGTGTGGTGCAGGTTACCTGTGAGCAGTGTATGGGGAACGAGAGCCTCAGGGGCCCAGCCTGCTTTGCATGTGGACTGGATTACGGCGCTTTGCCGCCGCCGCTAACGGCCCTGCTTGCGTCGCCCTACCTACGGCCGCACTGCCTCCGGCCGACCACTCCTGCTTTTGGACCTTCCCCACCAAATCTCAACCGCAGGGCTACGCCTCCGTGACCCCCCTGGCGCTGACCCCCGGCCACGCCTGCCTGCTGGGATCCATCGCGTCATGCGCGCCACGCCTGGTCAGCCTGAGTGTGTCCGGCAAGGTGGAGCTGCCGGGTCCCACCCTGGCCGCCCTGCTGGGGGGCCCGCTGTCGGGGCTGCGCGCTCTGGCGCTGGACGTCCACTTCTGCGGCTGCGGCAGCGGAGCCCTGGACGGCCTGCGGGGCATGACAGACCTGGAGGTGGGTTTGTGTGTGTGTGGGGGGTGGAGGGGGCGCGTAACCTCGGACCAGATTGAGTGCCGGGCCGCTGCTGTCGGCTCAGCAGGATGCCTGAGGGCGGGTTGGCAGCCAGGTGGCGAGCCTTGCAATCATCACGTCACAATCCATCTCAACACACACACACACACGCGCACATGCACACATACGCACGCACGCACGCGCACCCGCACGCACACACACGCACGCACACACACGCACACACGCACGCACACACACACGCACACACACACGCACGCATACACGCACAAACACACACACACACACACACACACGCACGCACGCACGCACACACACACACACGCACGCACGCGCGCGCACACACGCACACACACACACATGCACCTCCTCACTCCCCCTCCCAGGCGCTGGTCCTGCGCCACCGCGGTGCCGGCAAGGTGCCGCTGTCCCTGGCGCAGCTACCGCCCTCCCTCACCAGCCTGGCCCTCAAGAAGGCGCTGCTCACGCTGGAGGACGACGGGGCAGACGCGCGCTGGCAGCAGCAGCAGCGGCGGGGGGCGGCCGCAGCGGATGGGGCGCAGGGGCAGGCACAGGAGGGGCCGTCAGAGCAAGGGGAGGCCACTCTGGGCGCGACGGGCCGCCCGCCAGCGACTGCAGAGCCTGTCAGCAGCAGCAGCAGCGGCAGCAGCGGCGGCGAAGGAGGCGGCGGCGCCGCCCACGCGGCCGCGCTCCCGCCCCGCCCGCCGTCGCGGCAAGGCGGAGGCCCCGCGCCGCGCCCGGCGCCGGTTGCGCTAGCACCGCCGCGCGGCGGGGACGATGGCGGCGCCGCTGCCGGCCCGAGCCACGCTGTGACGTCGCCCCAATTTGTGAGGGCCGTGGCGCTGGGCAACATTTCGACACCAGACATGGCACGCCTCGCGGCGCCGAACCCAGCCTTCAGCGGTGGCGCCCGCGGCAGCGGCGGCGTGATCAGCGGCCGCGCTGCGGCCGGCGGCGCCTCCCCGCGTGGCAGCCAGGCCGTGGCTGGCCCGGCTAGCACGAGCGGCTGCGGTGTTGGCGACGGGGTTGGGGACAAGCGTGGGCAGCCTGCCGCCGAGGAGCTGGCTCCCTGTTTGGCCCGCCTGCGCGCTCTGTTCCTGCACACGTGCCTGACACAGGCGTGCGTGGCGGGCTGCGTGGCGGGCGTGTCGTCACAGCTGACGCAGCTGGCGGTGGTGGGGCCCGACGTGGGGGCTGGGGAGGAGCAGGAGGCGTGGCTGGCTGAGGTGGCGGCGGGGCGGCTGCGCGGCGTGCAGGTGGGTGTTGCTCGCCCCGGCCTGCGCATCCGGGGTTGTGGGTGTCAAGGCCAGGGGGTGGTCGCCGCCTGCAGCACTCAGCAGCAAGTGCTCTGCAGCACTTGGCAGCAGGGGCTGCTGAGAATTTTGGGGCAGGCAGGACAGGACCTTGCCACTGGGGCCGGGTGGACGGTGCAGGCTGCTGCACGGAATGGGTGATGCCGCCGACCCAGCGCTGCGGCGCCGGCAGCGGCTGAAGCCCGAGCGCCTGCACCGCGGCAGAGCCGCGTCGCGTCATCACCCTCGCCCTCCCCCTCCACCC
>NW_014007338.1:0-2346 GCF_000611645.1 Monoraphidium neglectum | reverse complement strand
GTGCAAGGGGCCTTGGAGCACAGGGTCGGGGGACGAGTTAGCGCTGCAGGCCGCAGCAGCGGCCGGCTGCTGCGGGCGGCGAAGCGCTGCAGCGACGCGCCGCGCCGCAGCACGGCCGTGGCTGCGGCCAGCGCTGCTGCTGCTGCTGCTGCTGCTGCTGCTGCTGCTGCTGCTGCTGCTGCTGCTGCTGCTGCTGCTGCTGCTGAGACCGATCCTGTTGCGGCTGGTGCTGAAGCGACACCCGGCGCTTTTAATGCTGTTGCTGCTGCAGCCGCCGCTGCTGCTGCTGATGCCGCTGCCAACTCCTTTGACCACCAGGGCTGGCACCTGCGCCAGCAGCCGGGCTCAATCAGGGCCGAGCCAATCTATGGGTCCAGTGGGGCCGTTGCATCATGCACTGACGGGCGCCCCGCCCACATGGCTGCCCTTGCGTGCACCACAGGCCGACCCAAGCATATGCATGTATCAAGTGAACCCCAGGGCAAGCCGTACAGCCACACGGCATGCTGCGCATGCCAAGCCGCAGTGCATCGCTCGCATGAAAGCCCTCGACCCCGCCGCCGCCACCGTCGCCGCAGCACAACTCACCCCTGCTCCTTCGCGAGATGGTAGTACTTGTCCAACCGTCCCTTTCCCTTCTTAGCCTTCTTGGCCATGGCGCCCGGCTTCTGGGGTGCTCCCCGTCAGGGGCGCGAGCAGCGCGAGCAGCGGCGCTCCGCCGGGTTGGCGGTCGGCGGCCAGCGGCCGGCGGCTGGGCTTGGCGAGCGGCTGCTGCGCGCGAGGACACAGAAAATTCTACAGAAGTCTTTGCGACGTGTTTACACGCGGCGTGCTTGTCGCGTTCGGCGACCAAAAACACGTACACCTGCTCGCCAAAAGGGGAGCGACTGCACGCACGGAGGACCGCAAATTTATGCTCTGAGAAAATGCCTTGTCTCGATCAGGTTTCCGCAGTAGTGACAATTGGTCGATCTACACTGGGCCGTTCTCACACTCGCGCCGTGGTAAAGCGCCTCTGTTGCAAAGGTGCTTGGGGCGTGTGGGGCTCGTTAATACGATACACCAGGGTGTAGATTGTCATCCTGTCGACGGCGTCGTGGACTTTCCAGCAGCTGCGGTCAACACCTGGCTGACGGCCTGATGCTTTATGATATGTGCACCCACAGTATTAGGGAGCCATACCTGGGCACAGCAACCTTGAACCCCAACTCAATTGCGCATGTGCACATGTCCATCTACTCTGCTTTGAGCACTGAGGTGTAGGGGCGCGCACACGCACACTGTACGAGTGCGAGTGCGTGGCTGCAGCGGCTTGGAACCCTGCGTGCGCTGGGGCTTGCGTGGGGCGTGCAGCGCTGCCCGCTGCGAGGCGCACGCATAAAATCCTGGAGGTCTTGAGGCACCGGTGTCTCTGCCCTCTTCGTTACTTCATCTGTCCACTCGACTGTCGTTTGGCTCTGTCGAGCACGGCTGCTTGGCACTGACTCTCTGCCTCCGCACTCCAGGCCATTTACCTTGCAAGATTCAAGCTATTTATTATTACTGCACCAGCATGACCACACCGATCCGAAAAGAACTCAACACGTGGTGAAAGTGCGTTGGTGTCCGGCCCATGCAAGTGACGTCAGACACACTCAGGATGACGTCAGCAGGTGCACGCAGGAGCCGCAGTCCTGGGGGGGTCCCCCATCCAGCACACGCAGCGACTGCTCCAGGGTGAGAGGGGCCAGCGGAGGGTCATCCAAAAAGCATGCAGGGATGCGGTACGTGGCCCCGGCCGCGCTCCACTTAGCCAGAGCTTTGCGCTACGAGACTCCCAGCGCGCACACTCGAACTAAAGGGCGCCCGCACGACGACGGCATCGCAAGGAGCGGCGTCAAGTCGCGCGAGGGTTGCAGTTTCGATTCACATCAGGTTCGTTCTTTTTCGCATCCTCGGTTCCTGCTATCATCGAAGCGGCGAGCAATGCGTTCACGTCCCGGTTTACGGCAAGACCCCGAAAAACAGATCCCGAAGCTCGCGGGAGCGTGCGCACGGTCGGCGCGCCGCCCGCCCCGCGCCGCACCGAAGCCCGCCCGTTGCCCGCCGGCGCGCGCGCCCGCCCGCGGCCGCGTCATGCGCGCGCGCGCTTGGGGGTCGGGAGTGGGCCGTCCAAGGGCAGCGCCTCAACCTCGTCCAGCTCAGCGCGCTCCCCGAGTTCCTCGTACTCGCGCCGCACGCGGCCGCCGATGGTGCCGGCCGCGTCTTGGTCGGTGCCGTCCGCGTCGGGCGGCGACGGGGCCTCGGCGGGGGCCGCCGCCCCGCGGCGCCGCTTGCCGGCGAGGGCGGCCGCGGGGCGGCCGGCAC
>NW_014007339.1:0-2348 GCF_000611645.1 Monoraphidium neglectum | reverse complement strand
GAGGGATGGTAGGGGGAGGGATGGTAGGGCGAGGGGCGGGATCTCATGTGCATAGAGGGGGTGACCCATCAGCAGCAGATCTCATCAAGCTGTGGGGGTGCATGGCGGGTTGGTGAGTTCGCGCATAGCTGGAGAAGGACAGTAGTGGGGGCTCTGCGACCGAAGGGGCCGAGGAGGGCGATGATTATGGGCAAGGAGCCTCGGCTCCAGGGAGCACCCTTACTGGGCAGCCAGGCCAGGCCACCATGATGGTTCCTGTGCGGCGACCGTGCGCGCGCAGGCTAATACAACCTGATCAAACCTCTCCCCCTTTGCCAGGGCTAAGCAAACCTGCACGGAGCGTCAAAGTCCGCCTTGCTGTTTTTGCCGGCGATGCCGCCCGCGACGGTCAGGGGTATGGTGACCAGCCCCCAGATGAAGAGGATGATCAAGATGGTGCCAAACGGCAGCGCCGCAGTGGACTGGAAGGCGAGGGGGCGGGGGTGTGGTTGGAGGGGGATGGGGGCAGCGGAGGGTGCCAAAGACGTGCCGCGATCGCCTCACCCCGCAAGGAAAGCGCCCCTCGGCAACAAGGCATCCGCCAGGGCGTGGCAGGAAAGTGGGAACAAGCACGGCGTCAGGCGGCCCGTTTTGCAGAGGCGTCGTGCAAAGAGGCCGCAGATAACGGCGCCGGGAACCCCAGACCTTGGGCGCCTCAGCGCCTGCTCGCTCACTCACCCGGTACACGATGGCCACGGTGTTGAGGAAGCAGAATGTGAGGAAGAACGGGCCGCAGTACACGCACACGGTCAGCAGTATCGAGTGCGCGTACCGCGTCCCCTCAAACTGGCGGTAGTAGCTCGTCGCCACGTAGCCCGCGACGCAGGCCGTCAGCGCGTACAGCACTATCATGGCCGTGAACAGCGCGCCGCGGTTGTAGGGGTAGAACACGCCGACGAGGGACAGCCCGAAGATGAAGAACGAGAGCGCGAAGACCTGGGTGCCGGTGCCGACGAAGGCGCAGAAGAGCGTCTTGGCGGGGGGGAACCTGAAGACGTCCGCGTGGACGTACTTCCAGCCGGCCTCCTCCTCCTCCAGGGCGCCTGCGGGTCGTTTGATGCGACGTTTGTTTTGTGTGTGTGTGTGTGTGTTTTCTGTGCGTTGTTTGTGTTTTGATGTGTGTGTGTGTGTGTGTGTGTGTGTGTGTGTGTGTGTGCGTGTGTGCATGTGGGCCCTGAGCGTACGGTAGGACGGCGCTTGACGGCCAGTCGGGAACTGGAAGGCACTATGGCCAGCCGAGCGCGACACATCTCAGGCAGGAGCAGGGTGGTTGGCAGGAGTGCGTGCCTCGACCATGTGGTGGAGGCAGGCAATTACAACCGCTCGCTTGAGTAACATGAAGTAACAGGGGCCGTTGCGATGTGCCATCAAGTGTGCCGCCCAGCCGCCTGCTGTCCCCCCCTCACCGCCGTCCTCCCCGCGGCTGAATTTGACAAAGTCAGCCTTGAGCACCCTCAGCAGGATGGTGGCCAGGAAGCCCGTGAGCAGCAGCACCGTGACGCAGCTGTTGATGATGCTGAACCAGTGGATCTGGCGCGGTGCAGGGCCATGCGCGGCAGTGGGTGATGGTATTGCGACTTTGTGCACGACAATGCGGAC
Organism: Monoraphidium neglectum; assembly: GCF_000611645.1. Classification (NCBI taxonomy): domain Eukaryota; kingdom Viridiplantae; phylum Chlorophyta; class Chlorophyceae; order Sphaeropleales; family Selenastraceae; genus Monoraphidium; species Monoraphidium neglectum. Next base: position 710 of record NW_014007339.1, on the reverse strand, counting down.
ATCGGGCAGGATCAAGGGACTGAAAGCAGCACTGGCTTGACGGGCCGGACTCATGGCGTGACAGGCCGGGCCAGGGGCGTGCTGGGGCGCTGCGCTGCGCCGCAGCTGCTTTTGCAGTCAAGGATCCGGCCACGCGGAATTTCCCCACTGGCCGCGCCCAGTCGACGCACCCTCACGAGTCAACCCCGCGTCCGTCCGTCTTCCGGTGCCTCCCACCCACCTCCAGGTGCACGGGGTTGAGGGGGAACCGCTCGTAGCGCTGCAGCCTTTCCTCGTAGGGTATTGTGGTGGGCACCCACTTCACGCTGTAGGTGAACTCTGCTGTGGGGAGGTCCACGCCCTCGCTTATGTCGACGACGCGCGCCGGGTCCGTCAGCACGTTCACCTCAATCACCCTGGGAGGCCCCAGTCCAAGGGGGGGAGAGGCGAGTCGGTGTGCGGGAGAGGTAGAGGGGGGAAAGGTGTGCGGGAGTGTGTATGTATGTGTGCGCGTGAGTTGCAGAGATGAGGACAACAGCGGGCACGCGAAGGGCGTGGACGGGATTTGGACGTTGCCATCAGTGCGCATGCGTCGCCGAGGGCGTCGTCGAGCTGCGCTGTGCTCACCTGTCGCCGTTGTACTTGATGTCGAAGCTGATGTGGGTGAACATGTAGTAACGGTACTGGGGCTCACCCTGGGATGTGTGTGTGTGTGTGAGTGTGTGCGTGCG
>NW_014007340.1:1770-2619 GCF_000611645.1 Monoraphidium neglectum | reverse complement strand
GGTGGGGAGGATGGATTGGGGGGCTGTGTTTGGGACAGCCAGGCCTCACGTTTTAGATATGTTGTTGCTGGGGAAAATGGGGTCGGTGGGACGGGGTGGTGTGCAAGTGGTGTGCTTGGCGTCACGGGCTGGTGTCAGCAGGCGCCGCCCACGTGCACCTCGCCACTCAATTCGAGCACCGCCCCGCGACGCCTCCCGCCGCGCGCGCCGCGGCCGCGGCGCCCTCCCTGCCTCCGGCGCAGCACGCCCCTGCGCGTAGCGCGCGCCCCGTCGCGCCCCCCGGCGCGCGAGCCGCCCCCCAGGAGGTTGCCCACCCACCTGCACCAGGAACTTGGGCTTGATGCCCCGAGTTTCCTGCAGCATGGTTGAGTACTCGTTGAACACCTGGGGCCAAGGGGGGGGGCAGGCATGGTGGGGCTTGGGGGTTGGGGAGTGGGGAGTGGGGAGGGCGTCGTTGCAGATGGGGGGCCGTCAGTGGGTGCCGCGAGTGCTGATGGCTAATGGTGGGTGACGACGGCCTCAGGGGTGGTTCAAGGACCGGGCGGTTCAAGGTCCCAAAACTTCGAACCATCACCCATGCCCAAGCAAGGCTCGCCCACACCCTGGAAGCGCTGGCCCCAACCTTCCCGCCCTTCCCTAAATGCGGATGGCGGATGCACTTGCGGCCAGGCCACTCAAAGGTGTGAGGACCTTAAGTCGCACACCGTCAAACACACACACCCACACCAGACACACCCACACTGGACACACCCACACGCGCCACACACTCTTCCTCTCTCCCCCTGCACCTCTCTTTGCTCGACAACTTTGAAACACACACATGCACGCACACACTGCCACACATCAAAC
>NW_014007340.1:0-1500 GCF_000611645.1 Monoraphidium neglectum | reverse complement strand
CCCCCCCCCTCAACACACACACACACACACACAAAACACCCCCCCCCCTCAACACACACACACACAAGTGGGCGCTGAAAAGGCGCGCACCTCTATGAAGTGCCCCCCGATGCACTTCCTCTTGGCCTCAGGGTCCGTGACGCCCTTCAGCTTGGCAAGCATCTTCGCGCTGTCGTCCACCAGCGTCACGGGCAGGTGCAGGTGCTGCGTGAACGTCTCCATCACGCGCTCCGCCTCCTGCGGGGCAGCGGGGTATAGGGGGGACGGCGCCGCGGCGAGATTGTGCAAGGGGGCGGGCTGGCGAAACAAAAAAAAACGCGACATGCTGAGTGCCAAGTGGAGGCGGTCGCGGCGGTTGGGTGGTGATGAGGGTGGCGCTCGAAGCATGGGCCAGATCCGCGCCGGCGCACCGAGTGTCGAACACCCGCGTCCCTTGCGCCGACCGACAACAAAAAGAAAAGGGTTGCAGCGTGGAAGTGGAAGCGGCGCCGGCCCCCCAAGGCAATGGAGCCCAAGGCATCAATTTTGCAACAGAGAGGACGACAACGGAGTCGCATCGCGGGGAGGAGCCCGCGGGTGTGCCCACCTTGTGTCGCAGCAGCCCATGGTCCACGAACACACAGTGCAGCCTGTCGCCCAGCACCTTGTGCACCAGGGTGGCCGCCACGGTGGAGTCCACGCCCCCAGACAGCGCGCAGATGGCGTGCTCGTCGGGGCCGACCTGGGAACGGGGGGTGTGGGGGTTGTGGGCGGGTTGGTGGGGATGGGGCGGAGTGGGCAAGGGGTGGGGAAGAGAGAGGTAACCAGGGGGGCTGAGGAACAAGCGGGTGGGAGGATGGCAGGGGACGGCCGAACACTGGCGGCGCGCGCCGCAAAGGGGCAAGGCGCGCCCGGGCCGCCGACCAGCCCCCTCCTGCAGAAAGCACGCAGCAAAGCGCTCGGCGCATCAGGAACCTCTTCCACCACGCACGCACGCGACCCTTGGTGTCTGTGCTCCTTAGCTGCCAACTGAATGGCACCCCACCTGCTCCGCGATGATCTTGAGCTGGGTCTCCAGTACCTCCGCCATGGTCCAGTCAGCCTTGAGGCCAGCGATCTGTGTAACGTCATCATCGTGATTTTTTTGGGGGGGGAAGGGGGTGCCAGGATGGTTTTTGAGGGCCTGAACTGTGTATGGTGCGAGAGGTCTCCTGCAGCCGCAAAAGGGGGAGAATGCAGCCGCCACCCCTTTCTGTCCGCCGCAAGTTGAGAGCAAGGACCCCGCTGACTCCCCTCCTCTCTCACCACCCCTCCCTACTGGCCAGTGCCCAGGCAGCGGGCTGAAGTCAGAGGGGGGAAATAAGGCAACTGAGACCACAGGGATCCCCTCCCCGTCCCAGCCGTCCCCTGGGGTTGCAAGGGCTGCCGCGAGCCCCGCGCGGCTCACGTCTAGCAGGAAGTGGCGGATGGTGTCTGTGCCGCCCTCTGTGTGCATGACCTCCGGGTGGTACTGGTGGGGGC
>NW_014007341.1:0-2347 GCF_000611645.1 Monoraphidium neglectum | reverse complement strand
CCATGCTGTGTCCCCAGTCAGGCACCACCCGGCCACGTCAGCACGGCTGACCGTTCAGCTTCCAACTGACAACGGCTTGCTGGGTCCCTGGAGGGTGCTGTCAGCAACGCGTGCCTGGTAGAACAAGGTTGAGAGCGAGCAGCGTTTATGGCAGACCTTGTTGAGCTGGCAGGTGCCATCAAAAGTCGTGATCTTTAGGCAGCCTGCAGCTGAGCTCCTGTTATGCAGGCGCGTTGCATCTTGAGCGGCGCACGGCTGTATGCGCTTGTTTGGCTCATGGCCGAGGGGGGCGGCGTACTCAGCGGGGACGTGCAACTCCTTGAACCAGGGCCCACTGGCGATGGCAGGCGCGCGCCTGCAGTTTGGAGGGTGGGAGTTGCATGCGTGGGACCACGTGCTGGTGAGTCGAGCCGTGTAGGCCGTCCAGCGAGGGGCCGGCGCTTGTGCAAAGTACGAGGCTTGCATCGCGGCTGGCGACGTTGATGAGTGCCTGGGGCCGGCTTGCCACCGCGCATGCCCTACCAATTCCGCCACACATCTTGATATCGGAACTACGAACACGCGCGGGCGCTCTTGCGCCTGCGCTGCTGCTCTCCCCCTTTGCGGCGTCGCCAACCCTGCATTACAACACCCCCACCCTTTGGCCCCACTGCGATGGCCGCGACCTTGATGAAACGGCTGAACATGCCATGCTCGACTGCCCTGCCTACGCGGACCTGCGGGCCGCTCCGCGCTTTGCACCCTTGTTTGCGGACCTGCCTGCACACGCCCGCATGCGCGCCCTTGTACGTACCAACATACACTTAGGGCCTTTGTGCGTGCACGCCTGCTTTGAACGGCGAACAGCGGCCGCTTGGATCCCTGTCGCACAATGCTGATGTTACCAAGTCATATCCCATGAGCCCGGATGACTCCAAGAGCGGGCGACCGCAGGATCTTGTGGCAATCCTATTCCTAATCCACTTGCGGCCTGGTGTGTGAGGGCCGCACGACAGCCGCAGCGCCAGCTGCTGCATTCTAGCTCAAGTGCTGCACTGCCTTGGGCAAATCCTGCAGTCATCATCAGCCAAGGGGTTGACAGCTGGTGCCAGCAGCCTGCCTCACTCTTTTGTTAAGTCATGGTGACGTCAGCAGCAGTGCTGAGCACGTGTGTTGTGACTGTGCAGCTTCCACCCTTATTGTATCCCTGTGGGTGTAGGGGTGGGGGTTGAAGTGCTGCACTGCTGACTTGAGCAATTCTGTAGAATGCAGGACTTGGCACCCCAGGTCAGACTGCTGCCCAGCCTGCACAGTTTTGAGCTGTGGCTGTTGGGGGCAGCTTGTAGACATCTTGCAGCACTCACAACAGCAGTCACAGCCATGGGGGAGGTGCTGGGGGGCTGGGGCAGCCTTGGTACATCATAACTTTGATGATGTGCCAAACACCAAGTGAGGGGGCTTTCGCGCAGCCTCCACCGTGCTTGCCCCACCTTGCCACCCATTGGGCAGGTCCCACACACCCCCCAGACGACGCCCAACGCGTTTCAGGACCAGGTGGAATGTCTGCAGCTGCCAGAACTTGTTGCCCAGTCATACAAGGGTTCAGGCCTAAACCCTAGAAGACATGCCAACGCCCCACGTTGGCATTGTATGTGATAGTAATCAGGCGAGGGTGACTGCAGAGTGCAGCAAATACAATAATCATGCTGGGGTGTCCATCAATGTAGCAGCAGCACCTACAAATGTAATTGTTGCAAGTGGGGTGCGTATTACAAGCGCTGAGGGTGCGCTGCCCCACAAGGGTGAAGGTACAGATATGGAACTTTCAAGAATCATGAGAGGTCACACACCCAATCAAATCACACAACCAGCCCACCAACACAGAAAGACGCAATCCAAAATAACCTGGTCCCAAACACGCAAGGGGAGAGTGATGAGGACAGCGCAAACCGTTGAACAACGCAACAAACGCAACGAACGCTTGCCCTTGCAGTAATAGCAGGTTGCGCCACGTGCTAAGCCCTTGGAGAATCACGATCACTCCAGTATTTCAGGAGCCCGCGGAGATGAGCGACATCAATCAACCTCCCAAACAAAACAGCGCCCCGCCATACTGGGCTTGTCAAAGGTTGCCAAGCACACTATACAGCACCCTTCACAGCCAGCAGGATATGCACAGGATTGGCCTCACCATGCAAGGCATCCAATCTCCATTTTGGAGGTGGGGCAAGCTGCGCGGCACCGACAGCGCAGGTGTGTGCCGAGAACAGGTGGTTGCCGGCACTACCCAAAAATCAGTTTTGTGGCGCCACCGGCGCCGTCGCCGCCGCTATGGTCACAGCCGCCGCCGCCGCCGCCGCCGCCGCCG
>NW_014007342.1:0-2350 GCF_000611645.1 Monoraphidium neglectum | reverse complement strand
GCCGCAGCGCGGCCGCCGCGCGGGCGGCCTCGCGGAGACCCGTCTGGAAGGCGCCGTGCATTGTGGCAGGGTATTTTTTCGTCGTCGCCTCCCCCGCAAAAAACACGCGGCCCCCCAGGGGCGCCGCCACGTCGTCGTAATCATCGGGGCCGCGGCCGCCCACGACTACGGATGAGTAGGACCCCCAGGTCAGCGGGTCCCGCCCCCAGCGTGTCACCGCGGACTGCAGCGGGGCGGGGACCGTGACGCCCTGCGGCGCGAAGACGCCCCTCAGGACTTCCATCACCTGCGGCCGGGTCACGAGGGCGCCGAGGGCAGAGCGGGGCCGCGCTTCGACACTCCACTCGAAACGGTTGGAAAAGCTTGACGAAAGAGCGAGTAAGTGATGGGGCTAATCGGTCGAGGGCTTGCGTGCCTTGCGTGCGTCGCCATCGCGACCCTGCTCCGCACTCCTGCTCCCGACTCGCGCCCCGGCCCCCGCCACGCGCCGCCGGCAGCCCTGACAACCTGCCCGCCCCCCAGCGCCCACCTGCCCCACCGCCTCAGCATCCCCGAGGCCCTCTATATCGTGCGCCGCCTGCCCCGCCACCAGCGCGGCCAGGACGCTGCCGCCCGAGACGGCCTCGTAGCCATAGAATAGGTAGTAGGCGCCGCGCCGTGCCGGGTCTGGCTGCACGACGCCAAACATGTCGCGGTCGCCCCAGAAGCAGTGCGGGAACAGCATCATGACCTGGGGAAGGGGGTGTGGCGCGCACGTGTGTTTGCATATTCAAGGGAGTGTGTGTGTGTGTGTGTGTGTGTGTGTGTGTGTGTGTGTCGAGTGTCGAGTGTGTGTCATGTGCGTGAATGATGAGTGCAGAGGAGGGGCCGTCTATGTTTTCAAGAAAGGATGGCCGCGTGTGATGCTGGATGCCCGTTAGCTGGGGAGCCGAGCAGGGGTATCCTCCCAGCAGCCGGATCCCCAACTCCTTCCCCCGGCCACCTGAGCCTCCTAACTACACACACACACACACACACACACACACACACACACACACACACACACGCACACACACGTGTGAACACACACGAGGTCGCAAGCCAAACACAGCTTGCAGTTGCTGCACACCTTGTTGAGGAGGCCGAACCCGAGCCGCTTGATGGCCGCCAGCTTGCGCGGCGGCAGCGGCGGGCTGAACGCGGGGCAGCCGCGCTTGAGGGCCCCCAGGGGCACCGTCACAATGGCCGCGTCCGCCGCCACCTGCGGCAGGCGGGTTGGGCGTGAGTGGTCGCGCGTTAGGACCAAGGGCGTGGCAAGCCACGCTTTGGGGGGACATCTTGTTGTGCATGTGTGTGTGCACATGTGTGTGTGTGTGTGTGCGTGTGCACATGTGTGTGTGCACATGTGTGTGTGTGTGTGTGTGTGCGTGTGCACATGTGTGTGTGTGTGTGTGTGAGTGATTCGGCGTCGGCGCTGGCCGCGACGCAGCTGCAGCGGTGCATTCGACGCTCCTTGTTGAGCCTGCAAGCCGCTCATCAGGCGATGGTGCGCCCCCACACGCGCAGGCTCCCGCCGCCGGGGCCCCGGCGCCGCGCGCCCTCGCGCGCACGCCTGCCGGAGGCGCCCACCTGCCCGGCGGTGTCTGTGTGCACGACCACCCCTCTGGCTTCCGCGTACTCGACCAGGGTGGCCTGGCAGCGGTACAGCACTGGGACGCCCTTTGCCAGGGCCGCCACCAGGCGCAGGTTGCCGCCAGGCAGGAACACGTGCTGGCCCTGAGGGGTTGCAAGAGATAGAGTGTGCGTGTGTATATGAGAGTGTGTGTGCGCATGCGCGCGCATGTGGGTTGATGTTTATGTACAGAGTGTGAGTGTGTGTGTGTGAGTGCGGCGCGTGTGTTTGTGCACACACGCGCATGTGTGTGCATGCATGTTTGTGGTGTAGGAAGGGGCATCAGTCTTGAGGGGGCTGGCGGCGTGCAATGGTCCCTGGGCGCCGCGAACTTCTGCAAACCACCCATGGGCCGCCGAGACAGGCTGCCACCGCACTGTCCCTGCCAGCCGCACCCCACTAAAGGATCATCGATGTTGGCTTCGCGCGCAAATCGCCCAAACAGACCACTCCCAGCGCCGCGCCCGCCGCGGCCCCCTTGTGCACAACCCAGCGTCCTGTCATCAGGCTCGCGACCCTGCACAAGCGCAGGTTCAAACTCCATTCGACCCAAAATGATGATTCATATCTGTTCCGTCCCAAACCTATTGTGAACAATCCGCATGTTCTCCTCACCCCCCCCCCTCCACACCCTCTACTGCACCCTCCTCAAGTCACCCCCCCCCCACACACACACACACACCCTCATCTATACTCTCC
>NW_014007343.1:0-2350 GCF_000611645.1 Monoraphidium neglectum | reverse complement strand
GGGGGGGGGGGGGGGGGCAGGGCGCAGTGCAGGCGTGGGGTCCGCAGGCGCGGGGGCCGCAGGCGCACCTGGCCTGCAGCTGCGCGAGGCGTGCGCGGAGGACGCTTCTGGCCGAGCCGCCGCCGGAGTGGGGAGCGTTGGTGGGGTCAATCCCCAGGTCTTCCAAGGGGATGCCGTCTGCAACAATTGGGTCGACGGTGGTGGCGCGCGTGTGTGCATCTGGAAGACCCGCAAACCTTCAACAAAAACACGGGAAACCGTCAGAGCGCGTGCTGCGTGTCATGCATGCGTGTGTTGCACGAGGTGCGGACGTGACGAGGCGGTCTTGCGCCATCGCCGCCGCCTTCAACTCACCAATCGCGCCGCAGACCTCCTGCACGTCCATGGCGTCCACCACACCGCCTTTCGCGACCATTTTAGCACGGACGAGCTCATAAAGGGCGCGAACCTTGTTGCAGCTAGAGTCTCCCGCGGCCTTGCCGATGCCGAGGCCCCTCTGATGTGCACTTGGGAGGCAAGGACCACGTGTACCTGCAGACACGATCCTATCTGGCTGCAAAACCGCTGCCATGCTCCTCAAGCGCATGCCGGCTTTTGTTCACGTCTCGCTACGCAACCAGCCGCTGTAGATGGCCTTAACTCGTGTAAGGACTAAACAGCTCCCAAAACTCTCATAAAAGCATAGGTTGGAGCAGGAGGGGAGGGGAGTGGCGACTCGGCCAGTGCCATCAAAGAAAGATTGTTGGAGGGACTGAAGAAAGAAGAGGCGACGTGTACCGATCAAGAGCACAAGGGAGGTGCACCGTATCTGATGTGCATCGAAGGTATTCTTCCAAAAATCGGCCCGGACACAGGGCAAGCCTTGTGTTGTCACTCGCAATGTCGTCAACTTGCTCAACGGGCCACACGTGCCCGTCTACGGAATAAAACATACCCCAAGGATCCTATATAATAGCCACAATGGGCATCAGCGTATCGGGCTAGGACCACGCTTGTCGCCGCTGGTCAAAAGCACAAACTCATCTGCAACGGCACGATCAAGGGGGCCTGGATCGCCGGCGTGATGGCGTTTTCAAGAGGTTGTGTTGCTGCTGGAACTGAGACTCAAATTTCTGCATCCTGCATGGACCAGCGCCCGCTCCCGTCGAACGGAGGCCGCCTGGGTTGGTGCGTCGCCCCCTGCACGCTCCAATGGTCAAAGAGGGCCCCATCCAGCAAGGTCACTCGGCTGTCGGCCGTGTGTTGAAATAGCGAGGAGCGCTTTGCACACCCACGAATTTCACACGGCCTCGTCTGGGGCCATCCGGGGGGCGTCAGCAGGTGACTGGCTGTTGCCAAACCCGCACAGCTGAGCAGCTAGCTGAGCTCACACAAAAACGCAACCTCTCCCACGCGGGGATTGGTGGGCGGGGCAGCACCGCTGCGCAACTACGCAAAAGCCTGAGGGAAGCCACGTTGATGCATCTGGACTTGTTGATCCCTACCAGCTGCCTTCATGACTGCGCTGGCAAGGTGCAACACAGACACACCCTGACCACACCCCCCACGCAACGATCATGCAATACTGTATTACCAATCATTGAGCTGCCGTGGGTGGGAGCTCTCGTGCGATTATGACAGCATTGCAGGAATGCGTGTGATAATCTTGAGCGTTTCGCGAGTGCGTGATGCATGCCCCACAGAGGCGGGAGCGCTGCAGGCGAGCATTTGGCGCCTTGGCAACCGGTGTGTGAGTGTGTGTGTGTGTGTGTGTGTGTGTGTGTGTTTGTGTGTGGTAGAGAAAGAGATGGGGGCAAAAAGTACCAGCTGCGTTGTCATAAATGGCTCACAGCAGGGGCGAAACAATCCTGCAAGAATTCATAACAGAGCACCCAAGCGCTGCCGCAGCTGCTGAGTGAAGCGGGGCGCTGCGTGTGCGCAGCCGCCGCAGAGCACATAGACAGATGTGCTGAGAAACCTTGGTGCAGCAAGGTGAGCAGGCGCCAGCGACCCCAAGATCTTGATGAAAAATCTAGATCGCCGCCAGCATAATCTGGGCCGCAAGTGCCAGCGCTGCCGAGGCCATTGCCAGCGCCACCGCGCCAGCCGCCGCCGGGCGGGCACCGCTCGAGCTCTTTGCGGGCGCCTGCGGTGCCTGCGAGGCTGCCCCGCTCGCCGCCGCCCCGCCGACCGCCGCCGCCGCCGCGCCCGGCGCCGCCTCCGCCCGCCCGCCCGCGTCGACCGCGCCGGCACCAGCGAGCCCGGCGCCAGGCGTCAGGGGCAGGAACCCGCTAGCGGCGGGCGGCGCAGCAGGGAAATGTATGTCGTCGATCGCGACGCTGCAGCCGCCGTCCCGGATGCCCCTGAACGC
>NW_014007344.1:0-2353 GCF_000611645.1 Monoraphidium neglectum | reverse complement strand
CCACAAAACGCCCTGCGCCTGCCCGCCTCAAAATGCGAACCCCAAGGTGCACAACACGTATGGGGAGCACTCCAACGCAGAGCTGCTGAGAAAGTACGGCTTCGCCCTGCCAGCCAACCCCTTCGACTCGGTGACCCTCAGCTCAGAGGCGCTGCTCGCCGCAGCAGCTGCTGCGGCGGACGGCGGCGGCGGCGGCGGTGGCGCTGGGGCGAGGGAGGCGAGGCGGCGGGCGAGGTGGCTGCGGGAGCACAGGTGCGGCGCACGCAGCTGGGGGCCTCGGTGATGGGCTCGCACAGCAGCACCGCTGCGCACGCCAGCACCGAGCGCACCTTTTCCTATCGATGAAGCATGTGTGCACACATTGCAGGTCGGCTCTTGTATGCCTCAGCACGGCTAGGCATGCCCATCCCTTCATGCTCACACAAAGACATGAACACACACACATACACAACCACACACAAACACACACACACACACACACACAAACACACACACACACACACAGCGACCTGATCTCAGAAGACAGCCAGGGCGATTTGGCCGTCCTGCCTCACGGCCGCGTCACCCCGGAGCTCTTCTGCCTGCTGCGCGCGCTGTGCGCGCCAGCCAGCGAGTTTGACCGCTGGGGGCGCCTCGCAGACGTTCTGCAGGGCAGGTGGGGACGGTGTGTTGTCTCGTCTTGCCGTGTGTGGCAGCGGGCGTGCCTCCTGATGCGCAGGGGCCCCGAGACAGCCTGCGTTGTTTGAGTGGCGACGCCTGCCTGCGTTGCTTGCTTTTCTCAGGAGTGTGGGCCCTGCTGTGGCCCCGCCAACCCAAGCTGGGCTGTCTGGCCCGGCAGTGGTGATTGTGGAGCCCCTCCCATGTCAGACACCTGTGCTGGCCCTCACCCCTTGCAGCGCGACGGGGTCCGGCGGCGGCGGCGCAAGGGCCAGCGGCGCCCGGACGGTTGGCGGCGTGCCGCTGGCCAGCCTGCTGAGCGACTTCGGCGGCGGCGGCGACGGCGGCGGCGCAGGCGGGGGTGCTTGCGTGGACGGCGAGGATCAGCCGCGGCAGGCGGACGCCGTGACTGCCCGCTTCCAGGAGGTGCGCTCTGGCGTGAAGGGGCTTGAGGCTTGAGGGTTTGTGGTCGAGGGATTAAGGTTAAGGCCTTTGTGAGGCCGGCCGGCGCAGCGCTGGCCGATCGCAGCGCTGCGGCGCAAATTTCCCTCTGGCTGGCCCAACCTGCCCCCCTGTGCATACCACACGTGGCTCGAGGCCCGCACTCAGCCGGCGCCGCGCCCGCAGCCCGTTGCTGCAGTAATAATTCGACGCGCCCAACCCCTGCAAGGGTGCAGTCCCGCCCCTGCCAACTGCTGACCCTCGCGCCATCCGCCAGGTGGCCATCGGCGGGGAGGCGGCGGCGCTTTGGAGCCACCGAATGGGCCAGGTCCTGCTGGCCGCGATCTCCGAGCGCCAGGCGCGGTACCCGCCAGGAAGCTGCCTCGAAGGGGACGCGCGCGAGCTGGCGCGGCTGGGCGCAGGGGACAGGTGGGCGGGGCCGGCGGAGGCGGCGAGTGCGGGGTCGCTGCCCCGGAGCGGCTGAGGGCGCATCCCTGGACACATATGCGCGTGCCTTGGGTCGCAAGGTGGGTGTGAGGCGCCACCCTTCTCAGAATCGCGTGTCTGGCTGACATTGTCTGATGCAGGAGCATCTCCCCTTGTGCGTGGCGCATCCAACTCGCTCCGCCCGCCGCTGCGCCGCAGGTCCGAGCGCGCCGCCGCTGTGCGGGGCGCGCTGCAGCTGCGGGTGGTGGAGCGCACGCTGCTGCAGCAGGCCGAGCGCGCGGCCGCGGCCCTGCGCGGCTGATGCGGGGGGACACCTGTGCCCATGCCCTCCTGCTGTGACATCCAGCCGCCTTTGTCATTTTGTCTGTCCTTTGGTTCTTAGTTTCGTATATGCGAACAGCCAAACTCTTTGCAGAAGCTGTAACGTCTGTGATGGTGTCCACTTGCGGCGGTGCGACTGGTTCATTGTGGAAGCCGCAGTCCCGGGGCATTTTGAGACAGGCTGTCTCGGACGCCCCTTTGAGGGCGGCTGTGCTCCCGTGCCCGTCGTCACAGGCACACGGTGCAACAGACTTGCAGATGGCCCAGGCGGTTTACAGCTTGCAGCGTGTGGAGTGAGGGTGTTTATTGGTGGACGCCTAGCTTGCCTGTTGCAGGCTGGGTGGTGGTGCTGATGGATACGCAACTTTGTGCGAGAGCGAGTCGGGCGGCTGCTTGGGTTCCCATCGGGAGCCCGTGTTTGGGGCTCGAGGAAGGACAACGTGGTCAAGGGGTCGCACGAGATGGGGAAACGTACAGCCGCAAAACC
>NW_014007345.1:0-2352 GCF_000611645.1 Monoraphidium neglectum | reverse complement strand
GTACATGAGGGGGCGCTGAGGTGATGGTGGGTGGGTGACGGTCGTGTTTTGGGAAGAGAGGGTTGGAGTGAGGTGGAGGGCGTGTGACGGTCGTTGGCGGGGGCTGGAGCGGGGTTGACGGGTGCGACGGATGGGGACTGTTGATGTGATTACGACGTTAAAGGATTGAGGCGGAGGCTGCGGGCTCATGCCGCAAGGAAATTTGTCGGCAGACAGAGGGGCGAGCATGATGAGAGGCTATGCCGGCACGAGCGGGGCGAACGACGCAAGCAACACTTGGCAGCAGCGCCCAGCCCGCGGCACGCCGCCTGCATCCCCCTGCCGCCGGCGCGCGCACCCGCGCGGCGAGCGTCGCGTGCGTGTCGCTCGGCTGCAGCGGCAGCGCCAGCCCAAAGTCCCCGACTTTCGCGGTCAGGCGGCGGCTGCCCGAGGCGGCCCACACGCGGCCGTTGGTCATGCCGCTGGTGGGGTCGCTGCTGCCTGTGAGGAGGACGTTGTGGGCCTTCAGGTCGCCTGCAGACAGGTGGGGTGGCGGTTTGATGGTGTGTGTGTGTGTGTATGCGTGTGTGTAAGTGTAAGCGTATGAGCGTGCGTCTGAGGGGTTGGGTGGGTGGGTGTGCACGAATTGTGTGCGTGAGTGGCCCGAGAGAGAGAGAGAGTGTGTGTGTGTTTGAGTGTGTGTATGCGTGCACGCGCGCGCCCACAGATGCGTGTGTGCGTGTGTGTGGACAACCCGGCCCCAGACCCCTCCTGCAAGCCCCAGCTGGCGCGAATTATGGCGGATGGAAACAGCAGCATTCCACGTGCCCAGCACTCGCAGCACCAGGGCAAGCAGCGCTGCGCAAGGGGCACGAATGCACACACGCACGTGTGCGCTCACACACACGCGCGCACACACGCACACACACACACACACACACACACACACACGCACACACGCGCGCGCACATACACATGCACTTGCCCATGCGCTCACGCCCACCACACGCATGCAAGCGCGCGCGCACACACACACACACACACACACACACACACACACACACACACACGAACACACGCGCGCCGAGCCCCCACCGTGCACGATGCCCTCGCTGTGCAGGTGCAGCATGGCGGACGCCACGTCGTGTGACAGCGCCAGCACCGACGACGGCGACAGGAACGAGCCCGGGGTGCACAGCAGCCCGCAGTCCAGCGCGTCACGCAGGGAGCCCTGCGGCGGGTGTTTGGTTTCGAGGGTTAGGGTTGAGGAAAGGGTGAGGGTGAGGGTGACGGTGAGGGTGAGGGTGAGGGTGAGGGTGACGGTGTTGGTGGGGGGGGGGCGCTCGGAAGGGGGTGCAAGCCGTGAGTCGCGTGGGCGGGGGCGGAGGGGAAGGACTGCGGGCGCCGAGGCGACCGGGCCGCGCCTGGGCCTGACGCCGCGGGCCGTGGCCACGGACCTCCCCAGCCTCCACCAGGACGGACAGCAAGCCGCGGATGCTGGCCCTTGCCCCCCCTGGGCGCTCGGAGGCCCCTCCCCATCAGCCGCGCACCTCATTGCAGTACTCCATGACCAGTTTGAGCGTCCAACCCGCGATGTCGGCCTCGCCCTCCGCGCCGCCGCCGCCGCCGCCGCCGCCGCCGCCGCTGCCCCCGCCGCCGCCGGCTGCTCGGGGGGATGAGAGGCTGTCGCCGCCCTGCATGCCGCCGACGGCGCTGACTAGGGTGGGGTTGAGGTAATAAGTGTACACCTGTGGAGAGGCGTGAGTCAGAACGCGTGTGAGGGTTTGAATGTGAGTGGGAAAGAGTGAGTGAGTGTGTTAGAGAGAGGGTGTGTGCGTGTGTGTGATAAAAGGGGAGAACATGAAAAGGGCTCATAGGCCGCTGGCCACAGCTCCAAAACACGCAGCAGCTCGTGCTCGAGCGCTGTTCCTGTCAAAAACCCCATGCGCCGCTCATCAGCGCGGTCGCCGCGACAGCCACCCACAACACCCCTCAACCTCTGAGGGTATGGAAGCCCCAAAGCATCCCCATCCACCGGTGTTCAGACATTCAAACCCTCCAAGACCAAGAAGCCGAACAGTCAGACCCCGAAAGCCCCCGCGGCCACCTGCACGACGTTCGGATGACTCATCGTGCTCGACAGGACCGCCTCCATGATCGCCATGTGCGGCGCCGCCCCCTGCCGCCCCGCCTTGCCGCGCCCCCGCCGCCGCGCGGCGCCGGCGCCGGCGTGGCCGTAGCCGCCGGCCTGCAGGCCGAGTGTTTCAGAGTGGTCGAGCAGCGCGTCGGCCGGCAGCTGCATCACTTTAACAGCCACCTTCTTGCCGCGCCACATGGCGAGCCACACCGCCCCGAAGCTGCCCGTCCCGAGGA
>NW_014007346.1:1707-2697 GCF_000611645.1 Monoraphidium neglectum | reverse complement strand
GTGTGTGTGTGTGTGTGTGTGTGTGTACCGGTATGCGTGTGTACGCACTCTTGAGGGGGAGACTACAGAGCGACGTGGGTGGCGAGTCGAAACGCGGACGTCGTTATGACAGGGACTGGCCACTGGGTGGGGCGCTGACGACGCTCAGGCGGCCTTCGCGCAGGGGTCCCAAGCACCCCGTGTCATGGACCGCAACAATGCGACACTCACAGTAATCCACCCTTCCGCAACGCTCACACCAAAACCTCCCAGGTGCCGAGCTGTCTGTGACGATCGAGGGCAACTTTGCCGGCGCCTACAAGTGAGCGCTGCGTACTTCGCTACCCCCGTGGGGATTGACGCCTGCGGCCGAGCTCTGGCCGCCCGTTTGATCCGCAGGAGCAACCTGGCGGGGGGCGGGCGGGGCCTGCGCCGTTTGACCTCAGCACCTGCGCAGCTCTCTCGCCCAAAAGCACGCCTGCTGCACCCACGCCCACGCCCACGCTCACTGATTTCCAACATAGCGCCGGTTGCTCTCTGGCCGTGCTGCACGCATCATCCCATCCCATGCCCCACCCCCTTGCATGCCTCAACCTTGCACCCTGCCTCCTGGCATCTCGACCCCTCCAGTCTGCCCCGTCCCCTCAAAGCTTCTGCACTCTCCCCCCCCTCAAACACCCCCAGGGGCTACATCCTGCGGTACCTGCGCCAGATCGCAGTCATCACACCCTATGCACAGGTGCGGCTGCGGTTGTGCAAGTATGGGCTCGCGAGTGTGTGTCTTTGTGTATGTACACGTGTGTGCCTGTGCGTGTTTGTGTGTGTACGCACATGCACGCATCGCCCGTAAACCCCCCCTTCACACACATACACCACACAAAACACAAACACACACGTGTGTGTGTGTGTGTGTGTGTGTGTGTGTGTGTGTGTGTGTGTGTGTGTGTGTGTGTGTGTGTGTGTGCACGCCTTTGCCCGAGCTCAACCCCTCAGATCCCCTTGCACCCCCCC
>NW_014007346.1:0-1351 GCF_000611645.1 Monoraphidium neglectum | reverse complement strand
CCCCACCCCCTGCCAGTTCAACTTCCAGTACACGGCAGAGGACCCCAAGTCCAGCCTGAACCTGACCTTCAGGCGGCGCACAGACGCCATGCCGCCAGCACCCATGGTGCGGCGCAAACACGGCAGGAGCCACACCCTCGCCTCGCCGCCCGCCGCAGCCGCGTGCAACGCATCCCTGAAAGACATCCTGCACACGCCGCTTTGGCGTCCGCTCGAGATTTTTGCCGCTCCGCCCCTCGGCTGCCCACACCTTCACCCTTTGGAGGTGATTGACTTGCAACCCTGAAACCCTAACACTGCAACAACCTCCCGCAACAACCGCCCCAGGTGACGAAGCACCACCCCAGCAGCGTAGACCTTGAGCTGGTGAAGCGCCTGGTGGCGGCCACGCGCTGCGCCAACATGGTGGCCTTCCTCACCAAGGAGTTCGACTGCATCAGCAGGGCGCTGGCGGGTGAGGTTTTGAGGCTTTCTTTGGGGGGGTGCGGGGTGTTTCAAGGCCAGGGGCGCAACAATGATGCTTGGGGGAGGTGCGTACAAGCGAGTCTTGCGAGTGGCGGGGTTTGACTGCATCTGCGGCGTCCTTGAGGGGAGGGGCAGCTGAGGGGGGTTGTGGGGGACTGTTCCGACAGGCGGCTGACCTCAGACATGGCTGGTTACAATGCTGGTGGCCCCGTGTGGGCACGTGTGTGCGCTCTCAAGCGTTGGATAAATTGCCCGGCCCGCCTTTGCCTGCTGGCATCACAACTCCACACAAAGGTGGTGTTGAGCTCAGCACGCAAGCGCAAAAAGCATTGATGCATACCGTTCTTTGATCATTTTTGGCCGCCGCTGTCCTTCACCCCTTCCTCCTTCATCCCCCCTCCCCAGGGCGTGTCGTGGAGGAGATGAGGGGCGGGGTGGAGCCGGGGACAGACCCCAAGGACCTCACGCCACAGCAGGTAGAGAGGTGGGGATGTTTTGGGATTGGGGCTGAGGTGGGTGGTGTCACCCAGTGCGGATGTCGACCTGCATTGCCCCCGCACGTGGGGCGCGACTTGACGGGGTCGTCCAACAGTTAGCACAGGTGTTTATGTCAGTGATTGTTTGTGTATGTATACGTGGACGGGTATGTGTGTGTGTTTGTGTGTGTGTGCTTTTGTGTGTTAAATACATGGTGTCTTTTTTCGGAAAGTGCGGGTGAGCGCAGTCCTCTCCATGCCTGGGTCTCTGCATACAGCAGTGCCTATTCACAACGCGCTCACCTCTGAAACATGCCGTTTCCTACTGTGCCCCCAGGTGGTGCGGCTGCACCAGCTGCTGCATGAGGTCCGCTTTCCAGACCCCAGGTGGGGGGGGGGCGGCCAAGGGG
>NW_014007347.1:0-2352 GCF_000611645.1 Monoraphidium neglectum | reverse complement strand
GGGGCAGCTGGCACTGCGGGGCCAGCGTCGCCGCAGGGGCCGGCCGCCCGCACGCGCCGCGCCGCGCCGCGCTGCGCGCACGCACTCTCACCAGGTTTTTGAACGCGGGGCGGTCAAACAGGGCCGTGGACAGCACCATGAGGGTGTAGAACCTGGGCGATTCGAATTCGAATTCCAATCGAAATTCAAACCGGGGGACGAGGGGGAGAGCGGGGTGCGGCGCGCGTCAAGGGCGGACGGTCGGCGGGAGCTAAGGGGGTTGGTTGCAGCAAAGCGGCGGCGGCCCAAAAGCACGGCAAGCCGCCGCGGCGGCGCGCCCCGCCCGCGCCCACGACCCCCCCCCCGCTCCGCATGGCAGAAGCGGAGCGTTGGGGCCGGGGTCGGGGCGTGTGTGAGAGGGATCGTCCTGGACTGGCGGCATCGCCCTTGGCCCGTGCAGCAAAAAGCAAAACACCTGCCCCCCTAAGTCCCCTCACCCCTGAACCCTGAATCCCACAACACATCATGCAAATCAAGATGCGAAACCCTCAAAGCGCCACCCCCATCCCGAACACCGCCCACCAGCCGCGCGTCTGGTCAAGCCCCTCCGCCACGAAGTCCGCCGGGAAGTTTGACTCAAACAGCTGCCTGGGGGTTGCGGGAGGTGGCAGGGGTTTCAGAAGCGGCGCAGTTGAGGTTTTGGTTTGGGGGGGGGGGGCGACGGCGGCTGTGGGGTTTGGGAAGGGAGAGTGACAAATTGGGCAGCCGTGCCGGGGGTGAGGGGGGGGGGGCAGTGCGGGGGCGATTCGTCCCCCCTTCTTCCGGTGTTGTGGCGGGTGGGTCCCCAGGGGGCGGCGAAATCAAGCGCCGGCTTGAACACACACGCCAGTGGGATCGCCACCCATGGCCAAGCGACACGATCCCTCTGAAAAACTGATGGTAAAGAAAAAGCCGCCCAATGCAACCGCCGAACGAGACCAACAGACCACCCACTTGTTCTCGAAGGGGTAGTGCAGCTGGCCGTAGGGCATGGAGCCACTCTCGAACCAGCAGTCAAACACGTCGTCTGGTGTCGTTTCGAATTCGAATTTTGGAGGGGTGGTTCGGGGGAACAAAGGCAGGGTGGTCAGGGGGGGCGGCTGCGGGCACGCAGCGGCGGATGCGACGCCTGGCAGCGAGGGCTGCTGCGGTGGGGCGGGCCGCATAGTGGAGGAGCCACGCGTCGCCAACACATGTGTTGTGCGCGTGGAGGGTTGGAGAGGGGATAGGGGGTCATGATGACGTCACTGCGACCCACCAATGCGCCGCAGGTCACCCTTGCCCGTGAGGGAGGGGATGGTGATGTCATCGATGAAGTGGCGGTGCAGGTCCGTCACCTGGTGACACCAGGGGTGGGTGGTGGTGGGTGGTGGCTTAGGGCGTGGGCAACGTCGGGCGCGGAATGCATCAAAGACTGTTTTGGGTGCTGACATGCAGGGCGCCGAAGGCAAGACGCGCAGCGGAAAGAACAAAGGGGTGAAAAAGCAAGCCCACCTTGTTGCAGAGTGGGTCCTGCAGCGCGCTCCCAAACACAGCTGACCAAACACGGCCCCCCATACCCTCGACGTCACACACCCGCAACACTCGGGAGCCCAGCAAGCTGGACCCACAGCAAAGCAAGTCGCGCGCGGGCGTCGTGCCACACTGGCGCGCAAACACATTCACACCACACACACGCGCGCGCGCACACACACACACACACACACGCACTCACACACTCACTCACGCACACGCGCGCGCGCGCGTCTCTTGACAACGCAAAAAAACATAGGTTCACAGGGTGCTGGCCCCCACCTTCTTTCCCGACAGCTCCTCCAGCTCCTGTATGGAGCCCACCACCCTGATCTCCTCACCATCCTCGCTGGCCCAGATGGGGATGGGCGTGCCCCAGAACCTGACACGGTTTGGTGTGTATTTGTGTATGTCTATATGTGGTGTGTGCGTGCGTGCGTGCGTGCGTGCGTGCGTGTGTGTGTGTTTGGTCAAGTGCGCTTGCAGCTGATGCCGGTCTGCTCCAGCGCGTGTGATGGCAGGCAACACGTGCCAGCAGCGGCGGGAGCAGCAGCGGCGGGAGCAGCAGCGGCGGGAGCAGCAGCGGCGGCAGGCGCCCCACCCACCTGCTGCGCGACACCGCCCAGTCGTGCGCCCCCTCCAGCCAGTTGTGGAAGCGCTTGTCCTTCACGTAGGACGGCACCCAGTAGGTCTGGGCATTGTTGGCCAGCAGGCGCTCCTTGATGGACTCCACCTGGCGGGGTCCGAGGATATTTGTGTGTGTGTGTGTGTGTGTGTGTGTGTGTGTGTGTGTGTGTGTGTGTGTGTGTGTGTGTGTGCGGG
>NW_014007348.1:0-2353 GCF_000611645.1 Monoraphidium neglectum | reverse complement strand
ACCCCAGCCCCTCCCCACGTGCACAAAGGGTTCAGTGTTGATGGAGAATTCGTCGATCCCCGAACCCGAATCATCGAACCCTCAAACCTAGCCCCTGCCCTCCCAGCCACACCCCACCCGCATGCATAACAGCACATAGTAGTCGATCCCTGCCTCAAAACCAAAACCCCACATTCAAATTCTCAACCCTGAACCCAGCCCGCCCCACCTGCACGAAGGACAGTGCATAGTAGTCCACCCCGACCTCGACCCCAAACTTGAGGTCGAGCCAGTCCTTGTCGGTGACGGCGGGGAGGGTGGCGCTCTTGCCGCGCACGTTGAGGTGGCGGCGGGACTGCATCACCCCGGGGTCGACGACCTCGCACTGTGCGCGAGAGAGAGAGTGTGTGTGGGAGTGTGTGCTTGTGTGTGTGGGTGTGGATGTGTGCGAGTGTTTATGTGTGTGTGTATGTGGGTGTGTGTGCATGTGCGTGTTTGTTTGTGATTGCATGCGCATGTTCATTTGCAGGTTGTCAAGTGAGAGTGTGGGGTGTGAAGTGGTGGGTGGGTTGTGAAGCGGTGGGTGGGGTGCGTGTGGGCTGGGCTGGGGCTACGAGGGTTTGTGCTAAGGAGGAATGGGTGATGAGAGATGCGACGGCCTGCGACCCTGGATGCAGCCAAAGCACCATGCTCCAAATCGAAACCCAAGACCCTGTGGCCCCGGTCCTCCCCTGAGCTTTGCGTCCGCCCGCCAGCTCCCGCTCCCGTAGCCCCCCCCTCGACACCCCCATACAACCCCTTGTAGGCACCCACACACTCCTCTACGCTCGCCTGGCCCACCACCCCCTCACACACACCGCCAGTCCCCCCCTCCCCCCCAAAAAAAAGAAAAAACCAAAAAGCCCAGGCCCCGCACCTCCACATCCGGCCCGCTCTTGCCGACCACCTTAAAGCTGATTATGCCGCCATCCACCAGCAGCACGTCCCCCACACTCACGTCTTCAATGATCATGTGGGGGCCGGGGGGGAGCGGGCGGCAGGTGTGTGTACAGAGGAAGCGGAGGGGCGCGGGCGTGCGGGACGAGAAGGGCAGGGAAGAGAGGGAGGGAAGGGAGGAGGGGGCCGAGGCTGGCTGGCAGGGAGCGTGATGGCAGGGATGGGGGCCTGCGGCCGTGCACCCCTGCCCTCCTGCCACACATGACCCATGGGCCACACACAACATGCACGTCACCCATGTCAAACCACACACACTCAGACACACAAATGCGCACGACCATACACATGCCCTGTCACGAACATACGCGTACACATACAAAAAAAACACACACACACACACGAGAACACACGAACACCCCAACATGCGAGCCGACCCTCTTCAGACGCTACCTTCCCCCCCTTGCTACACCCCACCCTGTATGAAGTCGTCATAGTTTACGCTGATGCGGCCCCCCTTGCCGGTCGCGCCCTCCTCAATAGTGAAAGTGTACCGCTGTCCCGCCTCCATCGCAATGGGCTCCGCCAGGTCACCGCTGCGCACCTCTGGACCCTGGGGGTCGGGGTGTCATATGGGAGGGGAGGTCATGAGGGGGGGGCGCTGGGGTGCAGGTGTGCAGGTGTGTGTATATGTGTGTGTGTGTGTGTGTGTGTGTGTGTGTGTGCGCGCGTGTGTGTGTATGCGAGTGCGTCTGAGGAAGCAAGGGAGCATGCATGTGCGTGTGTATTTGCATGCAAACGCGTGCGGTGCATTAGCTTGCGCTCGTGTGTGTGAAAGCAGTTGGGTCCAGTCAGCATCGATTTGCACGCATGCTGCGTCATTTGCCAGAAGGGCTGGCACAGGCGTGAGACACACACCCCAGAAAGGGTGAGGGGGTATCCCTCTGCTGACCCTGCCCACCTTGGTGTCCAGCATTGTGGCCACCACCCCGCGGCCGGTAGCATTGTACTCTTTTACCTGCCGGGATTTTGGGGGGTGAATTGGGTGGGAGCACGCGGACAGCCTTCCGAGGGGTTCCAGGGGGTTTCTGGGAGGTTGGGGGGGGGCGCGGAGCCCCACCTCGGGCCGCCCCACCCGCGCGGTCCGGCAGGCGCTGCGCGCGCCGCGCTGTGCGCGAGCCCGATCGCCCGGGCCTGTCGGGGCTTCGGCCCCAAGCATTGCGGGTCTCTCCACCAGCAGCCAGGAACCGCGCGTCCCCGTCATCTCGCGCCAGTTGCGAGGGCCGCGCGCAGGGAACCCTGCCCCCGAAAAGCAAAAGGGGGCGCGGCTGATGGTGATCTGCCATCACGTACTCTTCTTGGGCCGACCCACCAGATCGACCACGGCGCGGTGGCTGTCGTGCGTGCCGTGGCTCATGTTCAGACGCGCCACGTTCATGCC
>NW_014007349.1:0-2353 GCF_000611645.1 Monoraphidium neglectum | reverse complement strand
GTGTGAGTTAACGTGCAGACTGAGTCGTACCCCTACCTGCATGCTCTCATGTGTGCGATTACCTCTCTCTCTCTCTCTCTTTTGTTGCATATGTACATGCAAGGAGGGGATCTCTGTGCATGTCAAGCGCAACGCGCACTCCCCCTGCGTCTCCCTCCTCACCCTCCGCCCTTAGTACCCCGGGGCAGCCGATGGTGTCTGCAACCCAAGCCCTGCCTGATTCATGCGATGACGTCCCTATTTTCAAACTCACCTCCCCCTCAATGCATGCCTTTGCGCCGGATCTCTCCGCAACCCCCAGGTCTTCCGCCCGCCGTTTGAGGAATTCGAGATCCAGCTCGTGGAGGTGCCCGCCGGCGAGACGGTCCCCGCCCCCACAAACCCCGGCCCCCTCCTGCTCCTCGTCACCCGCGGCGCCGGCTCGGCCGCCGCGTCCGGCGGCGCGGCGGCGTCGTCCAAGCTGCTGGCGCAGGCGGAGCTGCGGCGCGGCAGCGTAGCGTTTGTGCCGGCGGGCACCACCATCAAGTACACTGCATCTGGGGCGGGCGACCTGCAGGTCTGGGCGGCGGCGGTCAACGCCAAGGTGTTCGCGCCGGCAACGGCGGAGGAGGCGGCGGCGGCGGCCGAGCCGGCGCTGGTTGCGGCCTGAAGGCGCGGGCGGTGGCGCTGGCGGCGGCCCCTTGTGGCACTCGCGGTCTCGGCATTCTTTCTGGCTTCTGGCGCAGTCTCGCGGCCGTCTAGACTCTTTGGCATGCCATTGAGTGCTGATCTTGATTGATAATGAGCAGCGGAGACGGCATCACTGGTAGCTATGAAGCAGGCCCGCAAGGCAGCCACACACTAATAGCGCGTTTGCACAGCAGTGAAGGCAATGAAGCAGCAGCTCTACCCCCACCTACCTAATTTTGCATGCACTGGGCCTCGATGCGTGTGCTTGCTTCATGGGCCCTGTTGGTTATTCACGCGCACCAACATTCACTTGCCTCGATAAACACCTGCGCACCTGACTGACTCGCCTCCACCTGGCCCCTGCATGGGCTCATGCCGCAAGTATGCTGGCGCACGCGCCTCAGCCAATGCACCCCCCACGCCCCCGTCACGACGCCATGCACGACTGATTGTGGGGCGGCCATCACACATGCCAGCCGGCAAGCAAGTACTTGTCAAGGCGGGCCCTGTGCCGCCTGGCCGTGCCTCGTGTGCACCCCCTTGTGTGGCTTCCCTCGGGCGTAGCGCTCCCCTGGGCAGCGTAGCCGCCTCTGGCCCCTTCAAGCAAGGCCGAATTCAGCGCAATGATTGCATTTATGCCCCAAGTATTCTTACCACGGCAAACAATGAGGATATTTTGCAATCCGCCTTCACAGGACATGACCATGATTTGGGTGTGAAAAGGGGATGGGCCTTCATAAGCCAGACGGAGCCCCACACAGTAAAACTTCCAGCAGCTCCAAGACAGGTGTGAGGTAGGTTCCAGCACCCCGGCAGCGCAGCAATATTCACGTGAGCAGTACTGCTCGGGCCGTCCGCGGCCGTGCGCCAGTATCAACAAGACTCTCAGGATGTACAATCCTACAGCGGCAAACAGCCGTCTCAAAATCTGCACATACCACCCGATCTGTTGTACAGCAGCAGCCGCCGCGCCACTGTCGGCGCCCCCAGCCAGCGGCTCAGCCCGCGCCCCAACCCCCCTCGTCACAGCACCACGCGCCTGAACCGGCAGTAGGCGCCGCTCGGCTCGGGGTCCGCCACCGCAAGCCCCAGCTCCGCGCCGTACACCCCCTCCCCCACCTCGCCGCCGCCACCCTTGGACTTAGAGCTGCCGTTGCGCCCCGATGCACCGGGCTCTGGCGCATGGGGCGTAGCAGCCAGGCGCGTGAAGTTATTCATGCCGACATAGTACAAATAAAGCGTCCCATTGGGGAGTACCAGCGGGAACGGCGTCCCGGTCTGCCACGCGTCCCACGCGCGCGGCTGGTGTCTGCGCGGCGAAAGCACCGGCCCTCCGGGCGCGGCCGCGCCCGCGTCGCGGCAGCGGTCCTCTTTAGTAAAGGTGACGCCGTCCGGCGAGCGCGCAATCCCGATGCTGGACATCACGTTCTTGTCAGCCCCCTCATAAAACAGGAGCCACTCGTTTCTGCCCGGCACCCTGATTCTCCTGCCCCCCGCAACCGTCGCAGAATCGAAGGCAGTTGAGTTCGGGCCCGACGGCCGGAGCGTCGCCGCTTGGAAGGGGCCGGCCTTCTTGAACCGCAGCAGCTGGTGGCCGGGGGCGTTGGCGTAAAACATCTTGATGACAGGCAGGCCCCCGGGGCCGATGCTCAGGCTGTTGTAGTTCATCGAGAATGTAAGGGGC
>NW_014007350.1:0-2354 GCF_000611645.1 Monoraphidium neglectum | reverse complement strand
CCCCCCAGGCCATCGCTTTCTTCATGTACAGCCGCAGCCTCTGGTGGTGGCCCGGCGTGCACCAGCTCCTCCTCGCCGCCGCCACCGGCGGCGCCTTCACGGGCGTCTCCGTCCACGACGCCACCGGCGCGCTGCGCCGCACGCTGCGCTTCAACCGCCAGACAATCTGCACGACGTTCTACCGCCGGCTCGGCGCGGCTGCGCGCCGCGGCGGCGGCGCCGCGGCGCTGCTGGCAGCGATCGACTCTGAGGTTGAGGCGGCGGCGGCAGCGGCGGCCGCGGCGGCCGCGGCGGCCGCTGGGGCGGCGGCGGAGGACGCCGCGAAGGCCAAGGCGCGGGCGGAGGCTGACGAGGAGGGGCGGTGGGAGGGCGCGGCGTCGAGGGCGGCGGCGTGGCTGGCGCTGGAGCTCCTGGGCATCGAGGCGGGCGAGCTGGGTGAGCGCTGGGGAGCTCAGTGCATAGGGGGGCGCTCGGATCGAGGCCGGGGGCGTTTCGGGTTGGTTTTGCCCTGCACGCGCTGTAAGGACCAAGGGCTCCTCACGGGGGACGGCGCCCAGCTGGTGACATCACCTTGGACGTGGCCGCTAGCCTCACCTCGTCCCGGACGTGATGCGGGGGTCGCGGCCCGCCTTTACCCGCAACTTCGAGCCCAACGCCTGCCCCCAAAACGGCTGCGGCCGGCCCCTTTTCCTCAGTCATCGCCGAGGACATGGCCGGCCCCGTGACGGCAGCCGCAGCCGACAAGCTGACCGCCACCATGTGCTACCTCGTCCCCGCGGCCCCGGGCACCCTCTCCCGCCTCCTCCGCACCGCCGCCGCCGCCCCCGACGGCTGGCTCCCGCTGTGGCGCCTCGAGGGGCAGCCCACAGGCGCGATCTCGCGGCAGCTGACGATCTGGGACTACTCACCTAAGCCCGTCGCGCAGGCCGAGGACGGGCGCGCGCTGACGTATCCGGGGGTGCCCGTGCAGGCGCCCCGCGCGGCCGCCGCACGGCGCCACGCGCGCACGACGGCGCGCACGTACACCTGCGAGCAGGACACGCGCGCGCTCGCGCTGCGTCTTGCGGCGGCGCAGCTGCGCGCGCAGGCAGCGGAGGCGGACGCCGACGCAGCCGGCGCGGCGCGGCCGCTGCCGCCGCACCCGGCGGGCCAGCCGCGGGCGGTCGCGTCGTACTCGGCTGGTGGCGCGGCTGCCACGGTCAGCGTGTTGAGGCCGGCGGTTGCGAAGCTCGCGCTCGGGGCGCCAAACGTGGCGGTCGACGTCCACACGGCGCTCGAGACGGCCGCCATCGAGCTCCATTTAGACCTCGAGCCGGTCTCGGCCGCGGCCGCGTCGGCGGCGGCGGCCGGCGGCGCCGCCCCTGTGCGCGTAGGGCCACCCAGCGGGGTCGGGACGATCTCTGTGGACTTTGGTGCGGCTGCCAGCTACTCCGCGGTTGTAGCGCTGCACGGGGGGTCGCACCGCCTCGCGCTGCTGAGCTCTGCGAGCACGGTGCTGCTGCGCGGCGCTGACCCGCCCGAGTGGGTGACGCAGCAGCTGCGCGCTGCCGACGCGGCCGCCGCCGGCAGCGCGCGCGACGTGCCGCCGGTCGCGGCGCTGCTGCGGAACGCGCAGGGCGAGCAGTGGCTGCTGTGCTGCGACGCGCTGGCGACGGCAAGCGTGAGCGCCAACCTCGGACGCCTCTGGCCGAAGCAGCCGCAGGGCCTGCGCTGCTGGCACAGCCGCGGGTCCCTCCTGGCGACCGTCCGTGAGCGCGGCGGCGGCGGCGCGGGCGGCAGCGCCGCCGCGCCGGGCCGCGGCCGGCTGCGGCGGTCGGGCAGCCTCGACAAGCCGCCGCCCTCTGCGCGGCGCGGGGAGCTCGGTCTGGCGTCGCGGCGGATGCGGTTCCAGGACACGCTGTCCAGCCCGCTGACGACGCTCGAGGAGGTCGAGGCGGGCGCCTCGGTCGCCACAACCTCGGAGATCAACTCGCTGCCGACGCTGTCCGAGGCGAACACCCTTGGGACGGGCGACACGCAGGAGGGAGGGAGCGTAACCAGCGCGGGGCTGGCGGCCGCGGCGGCGCAGTGGACGCTGCAGAGCGCGGTGCCGCAGTGGCTGACGTCGCTGCTGGACGCGGTCGCGGTGCCGTGGGCGTCGTCGGCGCAGGCGGCCGCGTGGCGCGTGCCGGAGGGGCTCGCGCTCGCGCGGCCGGCCCGAGCGGGCGGCAGCGTGGTGGCGCACACGGAGGCGCTGCCCGACACGGGGCTCAATCGCGCGTTCCTCTGGTGAGTGTGTGTACGCACGCGCGCGCGCGTGTGTGTGTGTGTGTGTGTGTGTGTGTGTGTGTGTGTGTGTGTGTGTGTGTGTGTGT
>NW_014007351.1:1130-2794 GCF_000611645.1 Monoraphidium neglectum | reverse complement strand
GGACAGGGAGGGGAAGAGTCGCCGACGAGCTGCGGGGCAACGGCGGCGGCACACCAGCCGGACGCGTCCGGGTGGGCGCGGCGCGAGTCAAAGGCCAGCAGCCTCGCCCGCAGGCAGAATCACACGCACGCACGCACACAAACATACACCGCACGACCTCGCAAGCAGCGCGGGGCCGCAGGGGCGCGGGGCGGGGGCCGCAGTGGGCGAGGGGCGCGCGGTGTGCGCGCGGGTGTGGCGACGCACCGCCCCCGTGGCTCCCGTCCTGCCGTGGCCCGCCATGGTCCACTGCAGCCGCCCGTCCAGCACCGCCCACGCCTTGGCGGTGCCGTCCGACGAGGCGCTGACGCAGCGGCCCCCCAGGGGGTCCACCGCGAGCGCGTTGATCCTGCAAAGGGGGGAGTCCAGGGTTCGGGGTTTGATGGTTGCGGGGGGCCGGGGTTCAAGGGTTAGGGTTTGAGGTTGCATGGATTCGGGGTTGAGGGGCTTTGAGGTTGTCTGGGCTTTCGGGGGTGTCAGGCTTCGGCGGTCGGCACGTGGAGAGTTTGGTGAAAGGGGCGGTGTTGGCTCGGCGGCATCTTTCGGTCCGCTTGCTCTCTGCTGCCCTGCCTTTCCGGGACGGATTAGATAGGAGGCACACGGCACGATATCAAGGCAAAGAGCCCTGCCTGCTTCAGAAGCGATCGCCGTCCGACGCAAGCGCGGTGTGTGGCAAGGGGAGGGACGGAGCACGCCCCCGCCTGCTCGGACGCGGCGCCCTGCGGCGGGGCTGGGGGGCCGCCGCCCGCGGGCCCCTCCCCCTTTCTCACCTGCCCGCGTGCGCGGGGAAGCTGCGCATGAGGGTTCCCCCCTGCAGCTCCCACCAGCAGATGGTGCCGGCCTCGTCGCCGGTGATGGCCGCGCCGCCGTCTGGGGAGACAGCCAGGGCGGTGAGCGGCACGGGCGGCGCGCCGGGGGGCGGCGGGCGGCGCAGCTGCATAACGCAATCGCCAATGTCCATGTCCCAGATCTGGGAGGGTGAGGAGGGTTTTGCGGCGGGATTTTCAGGGTGGACTTTTGGGGCAGGGTTTTGGGGGCACGATTTTTGGGTAGGGCTGACTGTGGGGTTGTGGGGCAGGGTTTTGAGAGGGGGTTTTATGGCAGGGTTTTGCGGTTGGGATTTTGAGGAGGGGGCAAAACACGTGGGGCCCTTTCAGAGACGGCAGGGTTCTTGACACTTGGGTTGAAAAACCCCAGGGCCCAAACATGATGAGTCAGCTTGAAAGGGGGGACGCTTGTAGTAGTAGTTCCAAGTGCAGCCAAGCGCAGCTGTCTTCGACCCCCACACTCAGACAGCTGCGCTTGGCTGCACGTAGGAAGACAAGAGGGGCAACGCAACGCTCAACCGGATCCCAACCATCTTGTTAATCACAATTAATCTGGCCCTAGCACTGCAGAGTGCCCCACGGGCGGCCCCACAACCCCACACCTGCACGCCGCCGTCGTCCGACGCCGTCAGCACGTCCCGCCCATCGGGCGAGATGACCACCCGCCGCACCGCCCCCGCGTGGCCGCGGAGCGCCATAACGTGCGCGCCGCCGGCCTGCTGCAGCGTAGCGGTGCGCGAGAGCAGGTGCTGCACCGGCGGCGGCGCCGCCGGCGCGCCGGCGGCGGCCGCCGCGGCG
>NW_014007351.1:0-689 GCF_000611645.1 Monoraphidium neglectum | reverse complement strand
CGCCGGCGGCGGCCGCCGCGGCGGCTGCGGCGGTTGGGGCGCTGGCCTCCTTGAGGCAGGCGGCGTACTCGCGTTCAAACCACTCCTGCGACAGGTGAGATCAGAGTCGAGATCAGATCACGGTCGGACGAGGGATGTCGTACGAAGGTTGGCGGTCTGAAGAGCTGCAGGGCAGCGAAAAGGGCGCGCCAGCAGCGGCGGCGGCGACGATGGCACGCAGGACACCATGCCGCACCGCACAAACACGACAGCAAGCCTGGGCTCAGCGCTTTTCAAACCTCCGCAGCAATCAGGCCAGCGCACTTCTTTGCCCTCCCTACAAAACAACACACAGCCACAGCCATACCCACACACGCACACACACCCACACACACCCACACGCGCCACCCCCCGCACCGTGTGCTGCCCGCTGCCGCGCGTGGCGGCCATGGTCCGCAGCACCAGCTGGCGCCGCATGATGGGCAGCAGGGAGCGCGTCATGCAGGTGGGCACGCTCATCTGGAACGACTGCAGCACCAGCTTCACCAGGGGGTCCTGGGCCACCTGGAGGTACCTGGGGGATCAGGATGTTTGTTTTTGGGGTAGGGGGTTGGGTGGTTTGGTGGTTGGTGTGGTTGGTGTGGTTGGTGTGGTTGGTGTGGTTGGTGTGGTTGGTGTGGTTGGTGTGGTTGGTGTGGTTGGTGGGTTGG
>NW_014007352.1:0-2354 GCF_000611645.1 Monoraphidium neglectum | reverse complement strand
GGCGACGGGGGCCGCAGGGGCGGCAGCGGCGGCGGCGCCGCCGTTGGGGCCGCCCGCAACCGCGCCGCACTGCCGGGCGGCGACCAGCTTCCGCCGCTCGTGGCGCTCACCATCGGCGCCGCCGCCGCCGTGCCGCGCGTTGAGCGCGCGCCGCACCGTATGCTGCCAGAGGTTGCGCAGCTTCAGCCCGCTGAGCGGGCGCTCCAGAAAGTCCGCCGCGCCCAGCCGCACGCCCCTCACGACGTCGCCCGGCGCGCAGCCCGCGCCCATGAGGACGAGCGGCACGCCCGCGGCCGCGGCAGCGGCGGCCAGCTGGGCCGGGTCGCCGCCTGCCGCGGGCAGGTCGGCGAGGATGACGTCATAGGGCGCGGCGGGGGCTGCAGCGGCGGCGCAGCCAGCGGCGCTGGTGCCGCAGCTGCTCTGGCTCGAGGCGGGGCTCCCAGGTGGCGGCGGGCGCTGCGGCGCGCGTCCGAGGGCGGCGTCCGCGCCGGGCCCGCCGGCGCCGGTGCCGCGGCAGACGAGCGCCGCGGCAGCGGCAGCAGGGCAGGTCGTCACGTCGTACCCGAGCTGCTGCAGCTGCT
This sequence comes from Monoraphidium neglectum, assembly GCF_000611645.1. Taxonomy (NCBI): domain Eukaryota; kingdom Viridiplantae; phylum Chlorophyta; class Chlorophyceae; order Sphaeropleales; family Selenastraceae; genus Monoraphidium; species Monoraphidium neglectum. The sequence continues at coordinate 1,773 of NW_014007352.1, read as the reverse complement.
CGCGGACGTCGTTCATGGCCGGGCCCTCGGCGTCCGCCAGCAGCACGCGCAGGCCCTTGGGGAAGCCGGGACGCCCGGCCAGGAGGCCCTCAGTTGCGGTGTCGGGCGATGACATGGGCGCCGTCGAGGCATGGCCCGTCCCGCCGCCGCCGACGCCCTCGGAGAGGCAGTACATGCTCAAGAAGGCAGCCGCGATCCAGTATATTCCAACGGGCACCAATGGGAAAGCCCCTGCGACGGGGTGAGGGAGGTGGTCCCGGACCCAGGCGAGCAAGCTTGTAACGACTTGACGCGTTCGCTCCGCGGCTGGACGGTGCTACCGTGTCGGCCTTCATCTAATAGGGACTGCATTGCGCGACGCTTCTGGCCTCACTGGGCGTGGCAGCGTGCAACAGCGCTGGCATACGCTCTAGAGCGTTCCTCGTCCCACACATTGCGGCACGCCCACGCTTACGGACTCACTCAAGCCTAACATAGCACGAGACCAGGTTGCAACACACCTGCAACGCTCGTACGGCGACAAAGCCGGTTCTCAGATCACTCCAGAGACGGCAGAGGTGCTGGTGCTTGCCGCAGCGGCGCGTGACTCCTCTCGTGGTGCTATGCTTGGCCGGTGGTGTGCTGGGCCTTCCACGAGAGACCCGGGCGTGTTGTTTGCCCACTCTCGCACCCTGCAGGCTGGCCTGCCTCGACTCAAAACATTGTATATGTAAGCAAATATGCTTGGAGAAGGATGAGACAGGCCGTGCGTGCTGCTTATGCTCCACGTTGGGGCCACAGCAGCTGCACCTGCTGTTCAACGAGTCAGGGGGTAACCTGTCGCGTGGCGTCGGGTTGCACGGCACACTAACATCAAGTGCCTCGTCGCAGACTGCATATTGACACCGGATGCCCGGCGCAGGGTGTTCCGCCACATCCAGGCGAAGTTGGCTGTGTAGTGCTGTCACCGCAGGGATGCATGTAGTCAAATCGCCGCCCCCCACAACCCCTCCCTGCTGTTGCTGGGACAACAAACTCACGGCTAGTTGCATTCCAAAGCAAGTTGCACCTGCCGGCCATTGCAGGAGCCCCGTGCTTCACCGTCCAGTGAGCCCCTAAATTCGTGCCACCGCCCCGCGCAGCTGCACTGCCAGAAGCAACAGCTCCTCATGCTGCGCGGCGGCCAGCAATTGCGGCGACTTTGGCTGACGCCCAATGGTCGGTGCTGCGGCGGCCGTGTGTCGTGCTGCCTCCAGGTGTCCCGACCAGGGTGAGAGCGGTGACAACCCTCTCGGACAAACGCCAATTGTGGGGCGTATTGAGGACCCGCATCCCCTAAAATCTTGCCCGTCATCAACCCCCTTCGCTTCTTCTCCCGAAATGTGTGCGAATGCTGCGGCCGCATTTACGTTGTGCTTCCCCACACGCCAAACCCAGCCGCGCCACAGCGCCCCGCATGCGCGGCCCGCCGCCCCGGCCCCGCGCCGCGCCTACGACACCGCCGCCGCCGCCGCGCGCGCGAACAGCTCCTCCCCCGCCTCGTACCGCTGCGCCGCCGGGTGGCGCGGCGCGAGCGTGCGCAGCTGCGCGGCGTAGCGCGCGGTGGGCTTGCCCAGGTGCAGCCCCACGGCGATGAGGTTGGCCAGGGTGTCGGGGTCCTGCGCGTTCTTGCCCAGCGCGTCCAGCAGGTCGCGCTCCGCGTCCTCCCACTCCCCCATCTTCATGCGGCAGACCGCCAGGCCCGTGTGCAGCTTGGGCTGCAAGAAGGGGGGAGGCGGGGCAGGGGTACGCAGG
>NW_014007353.1:0-2357 GCF_000611645.1 Monoraphidium neglectum | reverse complement strand
CTGCACGACTGCCGCGTCGCCGCGGGGCGCGCGGTCGCGCGGCTGGCCGACTTCACTCTCTCCCCCGCCGGCGACGACGACGCTTCTGCCAATCTGGACCCGGCGGCGTCAAAGGCGGCCGCGGCGGCGCTGGGCGGCGTGATGCAGGCGCTGCTGGGGCCGGACCAGGGCGCGGAGGTCCAGCGCCAGGCCCTCGTCGCGCTGCGCCGCCTCGCGCGCGCCCGCGGCCCCGCGGCCCTCGCGCCGCACCTGCCCGCGCTGCTGCCCTGCGCCGCGTCGCTGCTGCAGCGGGACCCGCCGGCGCCGCTGCGCGCGGCGGCGGAGGCGGCGCTGAAGCACGCGCTGGGGCTCGCGGCGGGGGGAGAGGGGGCGCTCGACGGCGCCATCGCGGCGGCGGCCGGCGTCGGCGGCTCGGCGCGTGCGTACCTCACGGATTCGTACCTGCGGCGGCTGGCGCGGCTGCAGGAGGACGACTGGGAGGACCCCGAGGATTACTGACCGTTGTTGACTGGCCGCGACCCTCCTTTCCGGCCCCGCGCCGACAGCCGTGTTTTTGGTGTGGGGGGCGAGTCCGTATCTGTTTCTGTTGTGTTGGTTTGTTTGTTTGGGGCTGGGGGAGAGGGGCATGAAAGGGAGCTGAAACAGGTGCTCCACAATGGTGGCGTGCATTGTTTACGGCCGATTCCGGCGCAGGCGAGAGTGCACGGGCTCGGGCATGGGGGGAGCGAGGGGCTGCGCTCGTGCGCCCTCCCCCCCTGCAAAGCAGAATCGCGTGGGTCCACCATTTCGAGGCAGCGTATGCCTTCAACACACATGAAAACACGGCAGGATGGCTCCGCTTTGGTCCAATTCGGCTTTCAGGGCGCGCTGCGGTGCACCCGCGGCCGCACATGGGGCTGGCAGGTGGTTTGGGCGGTTGTTAGGGCTGCTGTTGGGGAGGTAGGTGTTCCACTAATGCAGGCGCTGGCGAGAGTGGAGCAACAATACGAGAGAAGGTTGGCAACTACAATGGCTGCTGCTCAATCAGCTGCTGCAACATCAGCAGATTGTTCTGTTAGGCTCGGGTGGCCAGCCTGCAAGCCTGCCCTCTGGAACAGGTGCGGCCACTTGATGAACGCTGTTACTGCCTAGGCCTGGCGTTAGCTACCGCCCACGGGCCGGTCAGGGGGCTGTATGTGCCGGATGCCGGATGGAATGAGTGGCTGACAGAACAGTCACTCGAGTGGCGCAGCCGGCGCGCATGGGCGGCACCCTTCTTGCTGCTGCAAAGCCCTATGCGACCGCGGCGCGCTCGTCAGGTGCGTATGGTCGGGCAAATATCATTTGTCAGGGCACCAGCCCGCACTCCTGCCCGCGCTGCACAGCTGCAGCCTGGGTTAACATTAGTAGTAAGCACCTGGCCCCTCCAGTGAGAAGGTCAGTTCAGGGGAACCACATCACGCCTGCGCGGCTGTTCCATTGAGTATCGACAGGTTATTACAACCATTTGCAACCAAAGCGGCAAACGGTCACCCGCATTTTTGGGCCGATCGTCCGACCAATGGCTCGCATCGTCCACGCGGCGTGCCTTCTTCTGGCAGCCCTCGCTTTCGCCACATGCAATGCTCAAGGTGAACATTTCGCGCGGGCGAGCAAGCGTTGCCTGAGCTAGCTCCGCTGCGGGGATAAGCGTTGGCGTCGATGTCGCCCGCGCCTGGTCGCGGAAATCCTTGTGTAGCATGAAGCGCTGATTCGCGGCTCTTCAAGAGTGGAATAGAGCAGCACATGTGTGCCCGCTGTGCCATCCCTCGAGTGGCGCAACCGTCGTCCTGGTGACGCCACACTCAGCGCCTTTCCACCAAACGACCCCCAAACCAATGTGCGCTAACAACTTTTCCCCACAGATGTTGCTCGGCCATCCAAGGCTGTGGGATTCAACAACTTGATAGGAATGATTGAGTCGGCCGCGGCTGCAATCGCCACCAGCAGTAGCAAGGCCCGTGGAAGTGCAGCTGCGCTCCTGGATCCTACTGATGCGGTGCGTCTTTCGGTCGCTCAAACATGACGTTGGCTGGGGAGCCTCGCCGACGATCAGGCAACCTCACTGCCATTGATTGCGATACGGGGTGCTCTCATTCCTCCAGCACTGGCCTGATTGGTTAGTACACAGGGACGACGCACTTGCATAAGGTGCCGCTCCACTGACCAACCTCACAGCCGCTTTTAAACACGCACGCACGCACACACGCACGCACGCCCGCATTCCTATGCACACATAGACACACGCGCAGGTGGGTGATACACTGCCTGCATCCGTTCACACTTTGTGCAGGTCCCCTCCCTGGCAGCTGATCAAACCGAGCTTGCGGTGGCAGTCT
>NW_014007354.1:0-2357 GCF_000611645.1 Monoraphidium neglectum | reverse complement strand
GGCGCGGGCGCGGGCGCGGGCGGAGGGGTTGGGGCGGGGCGCCGAGGGGGCAGGCGTCGCTGCTGCATCGCATGACGGACGTCCTGCTCAACAACCTGGGGCGGCTGCAGGTGGGCGGCTCAAGGCGCCTGGCCAAATCCCTCTGCCTTCGGCTGCGGCCGTCTTGTGGGGTTAGCGCCGCTGCCCTCCACCCTTTTGAGTACATCACATTCCCCCGTCATCTGCAGCCCGCTCACCCAGCTGCTCAGCCTCACCCGCAAACACCGCGGCGCCTAAATGCTGTCAAGCCCGCCGCCCGCGCTGCCGGCTCGTTGGCCCGTTGCGCCTTAAAACCCTCTGGGCTGGGCTCCCTACCAGTTGCACGACCTCTGCCACCGACCCCTTGGCTGGGCCGTGCATGTGCACTTCATGATGCATGGTCAATGCGCCAACCCCTTCATCTGTCAACCCCCAACAACCACGCCCACGTCGAGCACCCCGCCGCCCACCCGTCGCATCCTGACAGCGTCTCCAGCCGTCCCTTCTAGCATCAAGCTAACAACATCCAACCCTAAACCCTCGCAGGACCTGTGGGGCATCTTCCTGGCGCACATCGTGGAGCTGCTGCACAGCGGCGTCCCCCAAATCAGGGCCGCCGCCATCGACGCCCTCGACCGCCTCCTCACCGGCGCCCTCGGCCCCGCCGCCGCCGCCGCAGCCGCCCCTGCGGCCACCGCACCCGCTACCCCGCCCGCCGCGCGGGGCCCGTCGGGCGCCCAACCGGCCGCAGGCGCCGCGGCGGCGGCGCTGACGGCGGGCGGCATCGAGCACATGCTGTTGGTGGCTCTGGAGTCTGTGTACAAGGAGGAGCGCGAGCCCGACGTCCGGCAGGGCCTGCTGCGCGTGGCGCTGCACGTGCTGCAGCGCCACGGGGAGCACCTGAGCGCGGGGTGGGTGCCGCTGCTGAGGCTGCTGGAGGCGGTGCCCAGCTGGAACGACGCGGCGACGATCAGCACGGCCTTCCAGTCGGTGGAGTCGATATGCAGGTGCGGGCTCGGCGTGCATCCGTGTGTGCGCTGCTCTCTCTCTCTCTCTCTCTGTGTGTGTGTGTGTGTGTGTGTTATCTTTGCGCCCATGTTTACGACGTATTGGGGTGATTTGGGGGATGCCTAGTATTCTAGGTGGACAAGCAGCGACAGTGCTGCACCATGCAGCTTTGGCATGCATGCTCTGTCAGCACCAACCGCTGCCTGGCCCCTTTGGGTGCGCCCCTGCCCCCCTCTCCCGGCTTTCCTTAATTGAAACGCTTCTTGCCCTCCCCCTTCCCCCCTCAACCCCAGCGAGCTGCTGACCATCATGCCCAAGGAGCACATGCAGCGAGCCCTGGAAGTCCTCCTGCTGTTCGCCAAGCAGAGCGCCCTCATAAACGTGACCCTCACGGCCATAGGCATCCTATGGCACGTCACAGACACCCTCGGCCGCAGCCGTCCCTCCGACGCCGGGGACGCGGCCCGGCCGCTGGCGCCATCAGCGAGCTTTGGCGGCGGCGGCGGCGGCGGCGGCGGGCCGCTCGGGCTGGGCGTGCCGGGGCTGTCTGGGGCCGGGGCGGACGGCGGCGCCGGCCGCGGCGACGGGGGTGTGGCGGATCACAGCTGCCGCCACGACATGAGCGATGCGGAGGTTACGCAGCAGCTGCTGCGGGTGTTCACCCACCTGCGCCAGCTCAGCAGTGACGCGCGGCCAGAGGTGCGGGCCGCGCTGGGCGCCTGCACCGTCGCCGACGGCGTGCAGTAGGCGCGCGTCACGGAGAGGTTCAAACCATTGTTTGCAGAGACGCCTCTGCTCCCCCTCTTTCTGTCGTGCTTCATATTCAATTTCACGTGCACCCCAGCCGGCCACTCTACGCGTCTTATGCGACCTGTTCACAAGACCGCCTGCCCTCATGCCCCACAAACAGGCCCGCAACAGCGGCGTCCGCACGCTGTTCCTGTCCATCGGCGGCCAGGCGTCCCGCTTCGACGCCGCCGCCTGGAGGTACTGCCTGTGGGAGATACTGTTCCCCCTGGTGACGTACCTCCACATGATGGGTGACACCAGCAGCAGCCAGGAAGCTGCCGCGGTGGAGCTGGGGAAGGAGAAGGGGAAGAGCGTGATGATGCTTATGCACCACTCGCGCAACACGGCGCAGAAGCAGTGGTGGGCGGCGGCCCCTGCGACGGGGTCCAGCGGGCCGTGCCACCGCTTGCATGTTTCTTTCGCCCCTCTTCCTTGTGCGCGCGCTCGTGACACGCCTCCCTCCAACGCACACAGACACACATGTGCGTGCGTGCGCATGCATGCACCCCATACGCGCGTGCCTGCGCGCGCACACGTGCACA